>NC_050104.1:78093348-78135848 GCF_902167145.1 Zea mays | reverse complement strand
CTCTCTGATAAGGAAACGAAAAAAAAATGACAAATCTGGTCCTTTCAACTGTCTATACTAAATTACTTTGTACGAATGCACATCTCGGCCGTCGGGTAGCTGCTCACCATTTAAAAGTATATATCCGTTGTTTCAGAAATGGAATTGCTATTCTCGATTCAGACAAGACACTGATTTGTTTACGAAACGCTCTTGATTTTGTAGGATATCTCATTTGTCAAAAAAGCCGTTCCTTCTTTTTAAAGACGAAGAATTTATTTATATATTCGATAATGGCAAAAATGTGGAGCTGTATCAATGATTCTCAATGGAAGATCGGGGCTTTTTTTACCAATTCTTATGCTAATCCTAAGAAATTCCGTTCAAGAAACAATAAAATCTATTTTGGGTTGAACCGACAACCTGATTGTGTGGTTATTCTTCATCCAGATAGAAAGTCATCGGTCATACTGGAAGCTGATCGATCACAAATACCTATTGCATCCTTAGTTGATTCTACGATCCCATGGAAATTAGATAAAAGAATCAATTATTCCATCCCTGCGAATGATCCTATGCGGCTCGTATATCTATTTCGTAATTCGATCACGAAAACTGTGATTCTTGAACGGAAAAGAATCACTGCAAAGAACAGAACACCTCGTTCCCATTTATCTTCTTGTACGGAGAAGTCCGCCGCTGGAATAATAATCCACTCCAGAGAAGTTTCTTCTTGGGCGGAGTTAGGATCTGAACTTCTCCCTGTAGTGGCCAACTACTTGCAAATTTATAGCGAAGGTGCAGTACCGCAGCCACAAGGGGGGGCAGCCCAAGTAGTTCAGGGGACGCCAACGCCAGCCCCACAAGAGGCCCCCCTACCCTCAATTGTGCCACCTTCTTGTTACTCGCTGACCGGGTATGTGGAGGATTGGGTTGCTTGCAATCCGACTTTCATGAGTGATGCTTTAAATGAGAATATGATGGGTCGGGGCTCTTTAGTTCACTCCTTTGGCTTTCCAGCAGCTTCAGGTAGCGGGCCCTCCCTTGTGAGACTTTGTCTGCATAGACTCTCCTAGCTGCTCTCTTTTTTCATCCTCTAAATCAGGGTCTCTATCCGTTGATACCCTAACTGACTCCCTGATCGGGTTATAATTACAGTTAAAGAAATCGCTCTTAATTTTATCTTTCTGCAATTCTAATTCACGCATTTCTTTCTCATATCTAACCTCATACTCGTATTCTCTATATTTCAATTCAGGAATCTGACTCTTTTTCAAGAGTCTTTTCACTTCGGCCAATTTTTTTGCTGTCAGTGGAGGATAGTTCATATTTTTCTTTTTTGTGTGTCTTCTTGCAGGTTGGATTTATTTAGTTTGAGACATGTAAGGACTTCTCCGGAGAGGTATTCTCTTCAGTTCTGTCCATCTCTGTCGGCACCATTGTTATCTGTCTCTTAATAGTAGAGGATCGCCGACGCCCTGTCTTTGAAGTAGATACCTGGTTGGTATCTTTATGTAGATTGGAAATGTGCTTGTATACTTTTCTATTGCCCAGTGACTCTGAGAAAAGTGGGAAACCATGTCAAATCCGCATGCTTGGCCTTCGGATTCGTAGTCATAGGTGCCTTGCTTATATTTATTTTCAGACAGGCGGCATAGGATCAAAGGTTTCGAACCAAGAAGTTTCCCATTCCTTTGGCGACGCAGGGAAGTCTCATTTGGAATTTCATATAGCCAGTGGAAAGAGGCGGTTTCTGAGAAGCATCCAAAGGCACTGCGAAGAATATCCATGGCGCTAAGGACTCGATCGGAGGTGCCTTCCTCAGGAAGAATGGTTGGGAAGAGACATCATGAATCCTCATTCTTTCGAATGAACTTATATGAATTATGCATTTTTCTCGTTTCCGTCCATTTATGTTCATCCACATTTTAGAAATAGAAATTCATCCCGAAATAACCAACTACCGCTTTCCTCGAACTCTGGCTTCTGCATTAAGTTAAGTGAAGGTAGTCTAGGGTAAGGCCCGAAGAAGTCATTTAAGAAATCGAATAAGAAGCTCGAAAGAAGTGAAGGCGTATCAGATACGGATCAGTCTCTTTCCCCGTAGGCATGAGTACGGCACCCTTGACTGGTTCTAACCATTCATTCTTCCCTGGTTCGACGCTTTCTCTAGTGGAGTGGATATGTGTTCGTCTACTTGACCTTTGTTGGTTCATACATACCTTTTCATTCCTGCTAGTAAGGCATCCCAGCTTTGCCTGTCCCCACGACTGCCCGCATCAACTTGAAACCGGAGAGCACTGGCACTGAGATACCTTACTTACTGAATTTCCTGCTGGCCTTCCCTTACCTGCCCTTCCATTTAGGTTGACGAATGGGATTTCCTTTTCTAGAAACACTGGGAGACTGGGTCTTCTCAGACAGAGATGGTTCTGCTCAGCGAGAGAACGAGCATACGAATCAATTCCATGCCCTGAACTTTGAACCAGAGATCCAGCTGGCACTTCTCTTTTGATTCATAACCCTTGCTTTGGAATATCCGGTTGACTTGGGCAGTTTCTTCTATATCTCGAATGCTTCAATCGCCAGGCCAGGTTCGATCAAAGAAGTTGATAGCGCGAAAGCTGTTTTAGTTAGTCACGTGCATCCTCGCCTCTTGCTGAGTCAGGCTATCAAGCCGTTGCGCTGCGTCTATCCGTTTTCTTGTTGGGTCAGGTTGAGTTCTAAGCCCGTGTAAAGTGAGCTTGGTCTGGAGCAAGCTTGACTCGTACAATAACTCGTCTCGTCTCGTATAGTATAGACGTTGAAGAAGCAGTCAATGGTGCCTGCTCTAGAAAATGCATATATCAATCAAGGAAGTGTTCCAGAATTCGTCGTATCCTGAGGTGAATCTTGCTTGTTTTGCTAATGACGTAAATGGAAATGAAATGAAATCTTGCTTCGTAATGAATTCCGCGAATCAAGAGCTGGAAGAGTGCTTTCAACTCACTCCAAGGGGCAAGGGATGGCACTATCACGACTGAATCGCCTATTCGACTAGTGCCAAGCGACCGATATCCTGATTGCCAATCGAACCCATAGGGACAAGAAACAGATCAAACAAACCATTCACATCACATGACCCTGACACTGTGCCTATCTCGTCTCGTA
Organism: Zea mays; assembly: GCF_902167145.1. Classification (NCBI taxonomy): domain Eukaryota; kingdom Viridiplantae; phylum Streptophyta; class Magnoliopsida; order Poales; family Poaceae; genus Zea; species Zea mays. The sequence continues at coordinate 78,132,719 of NC_050104.1, read as the reverse complement.
AGAAAAGAATTGGGTGGAGAAGCTGGCCTGGTCAATCCAAGAAAAAAGGATCCGTCCGATTCAGTGGTTTCGCCCATAAGGGAAGCATACTTTGATCAGAAAGGCGGGTCCTCTACGCTTTGAAAATAGCAGGTAGTAGGCCCATGGGAAAACAGACTTGCTCAAATCCATATTCTTGTTTCCCGAGGCAAAACCCACTAGTGAGTCAAGTGAAAGTCCTCCAATCTGTGAGGAGAGGAAAATCCTTATTGCATAGTTGAGCAACTATCTACTATTGATGACTGAGGCATTACAACGACGAAGATTGCAGATTTGGAAAGAGTATCATTGTCTGACAACTCTTCCTTTATACAGGAAGCAACAGTAGGAAATATGAGGAGTTTATGTTCACATCCACCAACCTACCAGCTTACTAGGACGGACTATGAAGAACTGCAGCGGATGACAATGGCGCTTCTATTCGAATCGAACACAAAGACGACCCAAATACAAATACTATTTCATTTCATTTCATTTCATTTAGTAGAGTAGAGTAGAGTAGAGGAGGGGAGCCCCACCTTTGATATCCAGTCGTGTGCCTGCCTGCTCTTAGATATGATTATTTCGATTAGACCGCTCTGCTTTGATCGGGATCTTACTCCACTAATGGTTCTGTTTTCGTACCAACTGCCCGGCCTAGCGCTTTAAAAAGGGCTGTCTGCATTACTGGAAAATAAAGTAGTAAAATAAAAGTAGGGGCCACGTAGACTATTCTGAGGTGGTATGCTAAATCCATGATCCACTGATGTAGCTAGTGTGACTAAAGCTGCAGCTATTGGCTTAACAGGTTCTAAACTCTCCCACCCGATAAAGGAATTGAAAGACTACCCCGGGCCCGGGCCACATAGACTATTCCCTTCCGCGGACATTCTTTTATAGTCTAGAAGGAAAGTAGCAAAGCCGAACGCAAATACACATGCAAATTGCGTCGACTACCTCATCACTGTCCAAAATGGGGGATACCGCTATTCATACATGGATGGACGAGGGACTCCGCTGACAACATCAGTAGATGACTTTTCTCTTTTCTCGCGGAATGCTATTAACGTTGGAAAAAACACAGCTCTCAAACTCACCCGGAGGGTGATAGGTAGAAGCATTAGTACCTAACGGAGCGGTATCTAACCAAAAAGGGAAGGGAGGTGATGTTCTTTTTATAAACAGGATGGAGCATGGCTTCCTTTCTTCTTAGATACATTTCATTCATTCCATTTCTCTATAGTTTACACTATAACATCTTTTAAATCCTGACAGATCTCGAAAAGGGTGGGGGCACTAGAACCAAATCTACATACACATCGAAACTTCCTATCTCAGCCAAGCTAGCACCTTCATCCCACCAATGCATTGTACGACTCTCCACCCTCCGCCTTGCCTTTTCCTCCCTCATGAAATCCAAATTTCCCGCAATGAAATTCGATTTCGTTCATGTGCAAAACGGCCCTGAGATCCGGGACTGGTAAAACATGGGTGCCCCATTTTCTTTTCCGTGCTCCGCCTTAGTGCCCTTATGAAGGCGGCGGGGAGTCCTTAGCCTTTGAACCAAACTCTAGGGAACGCTCAATTGCCTGACGTCTCAACTGCAATGGTGAACTCAGTGACATACACTGAAATGGATTGCATCTATTGTTCCAAACAAGGCTGATATTAGCAGGGCAAGCCCTTCCATGCAATTTCTTGCTTCGCTCTACAGACGAAAGTGCCGGATAGTCAATGGTAACCAGAAGATCTATGGTTTTCGAGAGAAGGTAATTGGAAAAACGATTCATTCCTTTGCTTTCTTTCAGATATATATTCAATAAGTCTGACCTTACCTGAAAACGAGATTCATGAAGAAGCCCAAAAAGTGCCGGGCTTAGTGCAGCCCAGTTCCTAGCCAGTGTTCAGTTATTTTTTCAGAGCTGTCCTCCTTCCCTTTAAGCTGCTCTCTATTTGAAGCCAAAGTCACTATTTCTATCTTTCCTGTTATTTCGTACCTAGTAGTATATATGGAGAATACCAAAAAGCTATCAATTACGCATAGGAGTTGTATAAAAAAGGGCCCTGACTTGTTGAAGTGCTTATTTTTTAGAGAGATTGACTTTTCTTTCAAAAGGATACATCAACCTGTAGTGAACCGGGCCACCGAGCTTGCTTTTACCGCTCTTACAGCTCTCTCTCTTCTTTTTTTTTGGTAGTTTGGCCAGGAAAGAGAAAGAGGAATGTACCCATTTCTATTTATCCATTCTAATAGAAAGTACCCAAAATGTTTTTTAATGTATGGAGCAGGCGTATGAGTTGATATCTTCAAGAGTCAAATCCTTTTCTTGCCCACCCAAAAGAAAAAAATCGTTACGAGCATCTCCAAAATGGAATTGAAAAGCTCCAATTTCCATAATGGTAGCGGGGAAATACCCAGGGAAGAATCATTCTTTTAATCATCCAGATCTATCAATTTGCGAATTCAATAAAAAACGGACTGATCCTCGGAATACACCATTATCTTTCGAAGTGCGTAGTCAATACTATGTTATATTATATTCAAAGAAACAAGTAAAAGAGTAAAGGCTTCGCCCTTCAATACCACACTTCCAATCTAAATTCCTACGAGATTGACGTTCGAAGAAAAAGACATGGTTTGATAGAAACTTTAAGTGGGTATCAAATAAGCTGGAATGAATGGTATCAATTTCTTCTTTTCTATACTGAATCTGCTTCGGTATCTCTTTCTTCCTTCCCTTCTGTAAACCAAGCAGTGACTAGCCTCTGGCACTCACTTTCCAAAGCACCAATTGACTTGCTTTCAGAACAACCCTGATCAGTTATACCGGAAATACCACCCGTACTACGTACGCCATTCCCAACGCGGAGCGCCTTTATTTTCGTATTGAACTCCGCTAGGAAGAAAAAGTTAGACCGTAGCCTAGTCACTCTTCTTTCCAATATACTTATAAATAATCGTGGCCGGCGCAAACCTAGCACCGCGTTGACATCTTCGCTTCAAAAGCTTTCATTTTATTTCTTTCAAAGGAACATGAACTAGGTTATTTACGGGAAGTCGTCCAGTCTAGGAGCACTCCCTTAGATTTGTAGAACGTGAACATGAGTGGTAGACTGAACACCCACACAATCTCTATTTGACAGAGCAACACCTTGAACGAAATCAAAATACTAAACAGAGTGGGTTACCGGCTCTACGACCCCATTCCGGGGCACTACTGTAGAGCTCTTTGGGCCTTCCATCTTTCTTTCGTCGTTTCGCACATAGATACAACTGTACTCTCTATTAGAAACTATATAATATAATAAAAATGGAAGTACTTTCGAGTAGTCTTACATTCACATCTTTAACTACTCATTTTTTCCCGTTGCTAGCTAGCGTCTCACCTTCTTTTCCGAAAACGTAGGAACTAAAGAGGCCGGCCTTCGGCAAAGGGAAAGCGTGAAAGGATTTAAAAAAGGGGCTTTACTAAACTAAACTAATATAGAAATGGAAATCTGATAAAGATGCCTAGTCTGCGCTGTTAGAATCCATTGGAGAAAGGCTTGCTCACTTCTTCATCTGTGAGATACTCGTATTAGAATAATTTAGAATAATGGGATTGGACCTTGCTTCGATCCCCTCTTTAAGAGACTCCAGAAACTCGTTGACCCATAGATGTAATAGCCGAAATGAAACTCTTTTCCTTTACGCCATAGGAACTAGTATAGAATTATAAAAGAGGTCTTTCCTTTACGTCGTAAAGAGAAGCATGTGCCTTCCACCTATCCTTCCACGTATAGCTGGGCTTTAATAAAGAACGCATCGGGCAGCGAGCGGAAAAGAAAGTCGATTGAATCTTGGTAATTGAGTGAAGAAGCTCTCAGCGAAGAACAACCCGTAAATCTAGGAAGTATTGAATCGGGATCCGATCTCTTTTGGTACACTCGAGTCATAAGGTGTGTACAGACAGACAGGCTTCCTTTCGAAAGGCTAGGCACCATTTGGTCCAAAGCTCCTCATATGATGGGTATAGGGTGACGACCTTAATGAATCTAGTATTCAGGTGGCAGAGTTATTAGCTACATAAGCGCTAAAATTCCAGAATACTTATTGCCCTGGCTTCTATGATCAACCCCTGGCACATTTCGGTTTTGATCTGAGGCTATCCTGGTCTGCAGGACCCAACACAAGTATTCATCCTTTCCAATCTGAAAAAGGTGTTGCCGAAAGCTTACCCTCTTCCACACGGATGCTACAGCCGCTATCACTTTTGCAGGAGGGGAATTACAGAGTTTGCCTCTCGACATCTTGTTTGGTAAACGGAATTTTTACCCAGGCGCCCTAGTGTTGCCTAACCGTTCGGCCTCGGATGCGAGATCTTTAGCTACTTGTATCAATTTGCCACAGTGTGCTTAGATACAATGCGCTGGCAGCTGAGGCTTGGCAGGATGGGAGTGAATTAAATTAAGGTCGAGGGAGCAGGAAAGAGTTTGTTATTCGCTATTGGCTTAGTACGGCCTATACATAATAGGGCCATGACGGTTTTGGCAAGGCCTTGAACTTCATATATCCCTTTTTTACTCAATCCAGAATACCGATAAAGTCAGATTGAATCATTTTATCGACCTTTCCTTTGGATTTATTATCATAGGTAGTGTTCGAGATCGCCTCTGTGCGGTGAACGCTCGAATGTAGCTAACATCAGTTTTGTCCTCGCGTGGTTGTGAAGGAGATGCTGCTGCTGGATGGAATGCTTCCGGGGCGCCATGATCCTTCTATCAGGAATAATCGAGGGCACTGACTGACTGCATCAATCATCGCTCAGTGAGCTATTAATTGCCGCCAATAGCGCTTCGCTTGCATGCAAGGCGGCTAATAAAAGCGCCAGGTAGACGCGCGGAGATGCATTTTTAGTACAGGTGGGACAAGCTCTAGGGGAATAATCTCTTTCTTATTTCTTTCTTATTTCTTTCCCATGACGACTAGGAACGGGCAAATCAAGAATTTCACTTCGAATTCCGGACCTCAACATCCTGCTGCTCATGGTGTTTCACGATCAGTATTGGAAATGAACGGAGAAGTGGTGGAACGTGCGGAACCACATATTGGATCACTCCAGTGCGGCACGAAGCCGCTGACGCTGAGTAGGCTCCTATGCCGCTAGCACGGTGGAGTAGCGCGTCATGAGCACCGGGCAAAGGGACGGTTGAGCAACTCAAGCGAACCGCTCTACCTGACTTTGGATAAAGATAGAAGGGAGAAGGTTGTGAAGGTGGCCTCGTTATCCACACATCTGGTCGGAGGACCGACCTGGGCGAGCGTAGGCGGGTCCTGGAGTGCCCGTCAAGGGCGCTAGCGCATACCCCGGGGTGATCATCACCACCTGCACCTCACATCTCGGCACAGTGGAACGTGTAACCCGCCTGCTGTCCAAGTCAACCACTTAATTTCCTGTAATTCATAGCGCCTAACAGAACGTAGCAGCAAGGGACAACCCACCCATACAGACAGCCTGCGGGGAGGATGGCACTACTGGCAAAGACCGTCTGGCGAAAACGCCGCAGGCGCGAAGCGTGGTGGGCCTGCGCCGGGGGAGCATAGGGAGGAAAGGGAGCCCGGACGGTGGAAGAGCCAGGGGAAGCCGGGTCATTTGACGGAAATGGAAGGTCCGAGCAGCTCATTCATTCTTGGAAAAAGATGGGGGGAGCGGGCCAATGTATCAATGAATAGATACAGTCAACGGTAGACAGACAGCGCTGCCTACACGCGAATTAGCTTCCGAACAAGCAAGGGATTGAGCAACTAGCGCTAGGCGCATCCTCTTGCTGGTCGAGCGGTCTCAATTTCACTACAGGATTTGCGAATGAATGCTGGGCCACCTCAAATGGCGTGAGCCGCATGCGGGGAGACCCGCACGTACGGTTTTCAGGGGGATCCGGCCGGCGCCCACCCGACTAGAGGGACTGAGAAATTAATCGAGTACAAAACTTATCTTCAAGCTTTACCTTATTTTGATCGTTCAGAGGGCGATCGCGGAGTCACTGAATGAAGTCCTCCCTTTCTTTCGGGGGTGCTGACCCGCTGCGAGGCAGATATGACTAAGTGACATATTGAATATGGCGACGACTACAGCATGTCGTAGAAGGAGATAAGAGGTGGAGCCAACGACCCACTAAGACTCACGTATCTACAACTACATTCCCGAGCGGCAGTCAAACGGAGGCGTGAATGCAAGATGCCAGCGGAATGATCGACCGGACAGAGGCTAGGGCTGCTTTCTTCCCACCACGTCCTTCCTTGTGTGTCGGAGATATAAAGCGAGTGCACCGGAAAAGAAGGGGAACAGAGTCGATCTATTCCATGGCGAAGCATCCGAAGCATAACTGCACACTCACACGATCTTTGCCGAGAGATAGGAGCATTCGGTGGAACCGGTGAACTACACTTGCTTCTTGATAGATGTGTGGGAGAGAGGGCTCGTGGTACCTGCTGCCCACCCTTCCTCCGCTTTGATAACCGTGTGAACGGAGAGTGGGCAGAGCAAAAGGGAAGGAGGTCCTCATACGGAGTCGCACACTTGAGCAGTGCGGGAGACTGGAGAATGGGTCGAGTAAACTCCCTTAGGGCCGATTAAATCACAGACGAGGTTCTTTATTTTTTCTTTTATATTTGGAGAAAAAAGAAAGGCAGAGGTAAATACTTCGAAGAGGCGGCTCGGTAGGGATGGAATGGTCAATCGTCAAGTCAAGGATGACTTCTTTGTTGGCGAAACGATGGGGGAGAGAAAGCACGCCAGTGATTCTCTGAGCCGGTCTTCATTTCCAACGCCTCGGGAAACAGGTCGAGATAGATGACAGCACCTTTTTATCCTCTTCCTTACCGGGAAGGCGCACTTCTCTTCTTCTTCTGGCCTTCACCTCCTGCCCGGCCCGGAAATAGAACCCAGCCCCCTTTCTGATCCATTCATTTCTGCAAGCAGGCGGGATCCAGAGCTAAGCCCCCCTCCTATTCGAAGCCGGGTGTGGCCTCGCCCTTTTGCTCTTCCTTCGGTTTGGCTCCACGAAGGCGCCGCCTAGACTAGGAGCCCCACTCATATTCAAAAGGCGCCCAGCTTTCAAGACGATGATAATAAGTAGTTAGGCTGCCATTATTCCAATATCATGGAATAGCATGGCCCGGGGCTAAGGTAACTCCAGTGGGAGAGCCGTGTTATGGGTGACCTTATTGCACGGTTCAGAGAGCACTTGTGTATGTGATGCAAGTGAACGTGTACGAAAAAGCTGTCGTAAAGTTTCGTTGTTCGTTCCGTCGTTGACCCTATCTATGTTTCTACGATGGCCCAAGAACACGCTCATTCTTCAGCCGTAGAGAGACTTTTGAATTGTGAGGTACCATTACGAGCTCAATATATACGAGTGTTATTCTGTGAAATAACTCGAATTTCAAATCATTCACTTGCTTCAACTACTCATGCTATGGATGTGGGAGCATCAACTCCGTTCCTTTGGGCTTTTGAGGAGCGGGAGAAATTGTTGGAATTCTATGAAAGAGTCCCGGGAGCCAGGATGCATGCCAGTTTCATACGACCTGGTGGAGTGGCACAAGATCTGCCTCTTGGCTTATGTCGAGATATTGATTCCTCCACACAACAATTTGCTTCTCGTATCGACGAATTAGAAGAGATGTCAACCGGCAACCGTATCTGGAAACAACGATTAGTGGATATTGGTACTGTCACTGCACAGCAAGCAAAGGATTGGGGATTCAGTGGTGTAATGTTAAGAGGTCGTGCGACATGAAGACATTGATAGCAATATGGGGGAAGTTCCCATCAGGCAACAACGGTTCTGCCCGACCCTACAAAAGCATGCATATGTTGTCAGTGAAGATTTTGTGTGAAGCCTTGGAGACGACGTACCCGGGGCTAGGGTGAGCTGAGGGGGGACAGCGTAAGTGAGCGAATGTGTGTAAGCCCAGTCAAAGATTTCTATTCTAGGCGGGCCATCAACCTTCGAATGGTGTTGGTCCTACGGACCGTGAACGGATTCGCCTCTGGCCTCTGGGCACGTCGGAACCGCATGAGTTCACCGGGGTGGAGCACGGTCCGCCAAAATCGGCATAGGTTAGGTGCTATTGATGGAACATGGTAAGCCCATCTTTCTCCATATGAAAGTGCTGTGGGCACATAGAGATGTGGGTAGAGGAAGTCTCAAAAAGCGAAGGCCGAGCTGTAGGTCACGTGACCTGCACCGAAAAGGTGGCTGACTGGGCTTTCTCCTGGATCAAAGCAGATCAGCTCGCCAAATTCGTTGATCGAATCGGGCGCCCCGGAACGTCGAATGAAAATACGTGGTCTTTCTACAACCCTATTTATATGATAGGCCCGGCCCCTTTCCCCCTATCCCTCCCTTATGTTTAGGAGCGGGATCTGCCCAAGAACGACCTGTGGTGGTACGGACTCCGCAAGCGTCCCGCACCCTCTGAGAAAGAAACTCCTCAACCATCACAAGATAAAGAAGTATGACGCTCTGTGTCTGACTCTATTGGTCATAGTTCCTTGCTGTTGCGGCCGGTGCTCGTTTGCGCGCGTGTGAACCACCAGATCATAAGGAAAGATGCCTCTCGGGGCATCTGAGAATGATTCGAGCCGTATGAAGGGAAACTCCCACGTACAGTTTGTTTTGGGGGGGAAGGAGCCCGACAGGGTCCCCCCACTGACTTGGCCCGGGCCTAAGTGAAAGTGAAAAAGTGAAGTGGTGGGCCTACCCATCCCAACCTGGGGTATGCTGGGATTCGCGAAGAGCAGCACCTTACGATGTTCATGACCAATCGGATCTTGACGTACCAGTAGGTACCAGAGGAGATCGCTATGATCGTTACTGTATTCGTATCGAAGAGATGCGACAAAGTGTTCGGATCATTGTGCAATGTCCTAATCGAATGCCTAGTGGCATGATCAAAGCCGATGATCGTAAGCTATGTCCTCCATCACGATCTCGAATGAAACTATCCATGGAATCGTGCGCCGTGTGAAACGTAGATCATCGCCGTTCTTAACCGAGACTCAGGTTAAGCTCCGTCTCGGAACCGTCGTGGGGTTAGGAGTAAAGCATCCCGAGGTTGGCGCATCTCGTTGGGCGTGGAGAAGCATTGGGAACCCCAATATCTTTCTTCGGAGCAGTTTCTTTTCCCGTCCCCTCGCCCCGGCATAGCGCTTCGCTTCCGGTTCTTCGGAAGAATCAACTGACTTCTCCCTTCTTCATTGATCCGGGGGAAAGGGAACCGTCTACCAGTTGGGAAGCTAGACATCAAGGTTGTGGCTTGATGAGGATAACTAAGCTGACACGCCGGAGTTGGCTGCTGGCACAACAGGGTGGTGCCTTACCGCACCGCAGGCGCACGCGCGGTAGCGTTCGTGGTGGTGCTTCAGGATTCCAATGTACTGCGTCCAAGATCAGAACGAGCTTGCCGGCGGACCACTGCCGTCCCATTCTTTAGTGAGCTGGAGCGCTGCCATCTTATCCACGGAAAACGCGTCAAGCTATCGCTTCGGGTCGAAGCACTAAAAAAAGAAAAGGACCGGGAAACGCGGCGGCATAGGAACCACGGGAACCCAGGAGGGAGAAAGACGATGTACGGGATACGGGATCCTCGTAGTAGGCTGGACCAAAATCCAGCCGAGAGAGGGCAGCCTTTAGAAGCAACAGGTTGGGAAACCAAGAGAAGGTCTTATCTTCTTCCCGGCACAAAAAGAGGGATTAGCATTATTGACCCCATGAGAAAGCACTAACACCTTCGGCTCCGCGCACTGGGAAAAGGCTTCCGCGACAGGAAACCGGCTACTAGTTAGGAAGTGAACATAAGGTATCAAGAGGTCCCTCACAGTCAGGTGCGATGCAATTGCCCCCTATTAGTCAAGTACCCCTCTTCCTATTTTGTTTAGGGGTTAAAATGGCTTGATGAACCCTTCCGTTCACACGCACCGGCCCCATTCACTTGCAACTCGTAGAGGCTGTAAGTAAAGTAAACAGTGCCCCACTAAATTCAAAGTGACGGTGGGGTTGAAAGACGAGAGTGCCTACCCCCGAGCCGAGAGTGCCCGCCCTTTCTGTCAAGTAGGCTACTTTTTCCGGAACGCAGTCCGGAATAAGCGTTCCTGTGTATATAGATATCTTCGATGCTGTCATTTCGAAATGTCCGCTTCCTCTTTCACCTCCCAAAAAGCAAAGTTGGCTTGACGAGCGCAGATGAGGAAGCGGGAGCAATAAAACCAAGAATCTCTTTCTTTTCCAAATACTTACTTTATTAAGATTAAGTTAAGGGGCAAAGAGAAGCGCTTTCGCTACTGAGAAAGCGAATGGTCAGCGCGAGGGTTCGACGACTTAGCCGAGCGTTAGCGAAGCGTCATTCTCATATCATAGCGAGGCGCTTCGAGTTAGCGAAGCGCTGTAGTAGCGTCGGAGACTATGTGCTATAATGCTGAACTAAGGACGTTCCGCCTTATCTATAGAAGCAGTCAACTGAGTTCTGAACGAATGGGATCCTTAGTGGGTAATGGCTCAATCAATCTATAGATGGAAAGCCTTATGATGGGAAACTACCACGTTAGGTTTGGAGAGAGATGGGACCTGTTATAGTTTAGGGGGAGCAGATGCAAGCTTTTTCTTTCCATAGCCGGCCAAATGACTACCGGATCATCGGTCTACTCTACCTCAATTCACCATTTCGAACTTTATACAGAAGGTTTTTCCGTACCAGCTCCTTCTACCTATACCGCAGTTGAAGCACCTAAAGGTGAATTTGGTGTCTTTCTTGTCAGTAATGGGAGTAATCGTCCCTACCGTTGTAAAATAAGAGCACCTGGCTTTGCCCATTCACAAGGACTCGATTCTATGTCCAAACATCACATGCCAGCAGATGTAGTCACCATCATAGGTACTCAAGATATTGTGTTTGGAGAGGTAGATAGATAGGACGTAGTCTTGCTCGATCAGGACCCTTGCTTTATTGCGAGCCAAAACAGCTGCGCTATTCAGTTCTACATCTTTTTTTACATTTAAAGAAATGTGAAAATGCAGCCCTTTAGTTTTAGTTACAGATGTGAAAAAAGTAAATATCTCTCTGTCTGTGTAGGTTCGGTTTGTTCTTATCGATCCATTTCTTCGAGTGTGGGTGTCCTACGCTACTTCCGTTCATGTTTACGTTCTCAAAAGACCTTGGAAAAACCAACGCCGACCAAAATCCAAGTCTCCCTTTCTCTTTTGGGAGCAGAGCTGAAAAAGATGGAAATATGTGCTATGTGGAATCACCGTATCTTTCACTTTGGGCTTGACCAAGCAAGCCCAGGCGTCTTCAAGAACTTTTAGTTCAACAACGCGAAAAGGAAATCCAATTTCGGTAAGACTTTGTCTGATCTCCATGCGTCTCGTGGTGGCCGCCTTACCCATTTTTCTAGTTCTAGTAATGTGGTTTGGGTCCCAGGGGTCTCTTCCTATCGATCCCCATATTCTGGAGGCAGTCAAGGGAAGTTTCGTACGGCAGGGGGTGCTTACAATTTGCCGGCTCCTGGGGTTCGATATGCCCGTTTTCATTATTATTCTGGCAGCCAAAATATTCTATAAAATACTGTTTTGGTTGTGGGGAATTTGACTATGTCCGGGACATACAACAATATTGTTTTCGATGTAAGGAACCTTACGAAAATTCCAATTGAAAACAATATTGTTTTTATTTATGCAGCTGTTTTTTGAGTATGGGAAACGTCCTCAGTTCTTCGATTCATTTTCCGATCGGTAATATTTCCTGGTGTAGGTTTCTCATAGGAAACCGAGGCCCACCAACCGTATACTTGTTGGTTTGGTGGGGAAAGAAGAGTGGGTAAGTGGGCTTCTTTCAAGGTTCGTACATATCCTCAACTTCGACCTGCAGAGCCAAATTATCTTACTTTTACCAGCTTATTGCGCGTATTCTGACAAGTGATTCGATCTCATCATCACCATAATTGTCGTTGTCATCTAGATTGCTTTCTTCACAATCCTCGTCGTAACTGGCATATGTTTAAAGAGGGGCCTCCTCTCCTGCTTCCTGCAACAAAAACAACAAGAGAAGTGGAGTTTTCTATCAGAACAAGACTATTACATACATCAAGTATTATCAATAATCAAAAAGACTCTAAAGAGTAAGACGTACATAAAAATCGTCTTCTGTTTGAGAGTCGAATTCAACGACCTTCCGGGCAGTTATACTCGGGTACGGCTTGGAAGGCTTAGCGCCCTTAACCTGACAATTTAAGTTCCCTATTTATTGATTCGATTCCCCATTTCCTGGACAAACAACCAGGGTAGCTACTTGGTGAGTTATACTTTGTACTCTTCGGTGGCTTAGGAAGACAACATAGCATTGATTATGAGTCAACATTTTTCCCATGTTTAAGATAGTGAAAGCTTAAAACATATCTTCTCTTTCCCATCAAGCTAGGCTAGGCAAGGTGCGCTTCCTTTCTGTAAGAAGAGAGTAGCAACGTTGTAAATTCATTGTTCACCACACTCTCTGTGAACTATCATCGGTATTTAGATGTGTAAGAAAAATTACGATTGAAAGCGAGTCAGGTTTAGCTCGTACAGAAGTCCAAACTTCAAAACTTGATAAGAGAAGTCCTAACCTATCGTCCAAAATTACTTGCTTGCGGCAGCTCAAACGAAACTGCATGGGCAATCATAACACCGCTGCTACATTTCAAAGTTCCGGGATCGGTGGCTAAACCTACAGAAAGAAAGGTTGTCCGTAAAAGCGAAGATCAATATAGAGATGCTCAGCAATAGCCTCTTTCCTTTACCGAGACTATTCCGTCTCAAAGTGAATCTGCACTACTTTTGATTTGATTTGATACAGACTGAAAGAAATGCATGCTCAAATTCAAAAACGAACAATCTCTTCCTTGGTGCTGAGATGGGCAGGCTCCTTCGCGACTTCGATCCGTCCATTCTATTCCATCACTACTTCAGTACTTCAGATCTCGTCCGTCGGTAGTGAAAGAAATCAGTTCTCTTCCCGCTCCAGCTCAATAGCATGTGCTTTCCTGGCACTTGGAAATCCGGAACATCTGAATGAGTGGAGTGAACCAAGAGAGGCACTGCTCCAGTGGAGGGTTCATGGCCATACCATAGAGTGCTTTAACTGGAGAGGATTGCAGAAGTGATGAGCCGAATTGTACCAAGCCAATGGCAACCACTTAACCCACTGTTTTGGAGTAGAACTTACTGAGCACCTGAGATACATCTCAAGACACTGATTCATTCACTCTTTCAGTCTGCCCCTCAGTCTGAGGGTGATAGGCAGAGCTCAACTGCAACTTAGTGTCCAATAGCTTGCCCCTCCAAAAGGAGCTAGTGAACACCCTGTCCCTGTCAGATACAATAGTGGCTGGCACTCCATGCAACTTCCCAATATTGTTTAGGAAAGTGGTAGCAACTGAAGCAGCAATGTAAGGATGTTTAAGAGGTCAAAAATGGGCCTATTTGTCTGTCTACCACTACTAATATAAATAGAACAGAGAGCCCTTCCGATTTAGTCCGGCCCTCAATCCATAGATATATCTTTCCAAGCTCCATCAGGTCTATTTGTGCCGGTGCCGGGCTGCCATCTCATCTATGATGAAGAATCTCTTGTCATAACAACTCGTTTACTCGCTGGCACTCAAAGAAATGCAATTGCAAAAGAAATGGTGATTGGTGCGTTGCTTAGGGGGCTTTCTGCTTTCGATGGTACAACCCAAGTCGACTACTTACCATAATAACCAGTGCTGGGCTCTCTCGCGATAACAACCCACTTCGTTGCGCCTTTTTTCTTGATGGGTATGGGTGATCTTTGGGGCGGGTTAGGGTTCCGGATCAGGCAAAAGTAAGAACTAAAAACGGATACTTTTGAATGCTTGGGTTGCTTTGATTGAATCGATTGATTCACCCTTGGCCAGAGAAGAAGATAGGGAATTCCATAGAGTCTTGAGAGTAGAAAGCAGCTGATATAGATGCCACCCCACCAAATAAATCGTAGGTAGAATGAAAGTAAGTGATTACTGTAGTGCCATGCATTTGGGATTACAGTGCCAAGCATTCGTGCTGGGATTTGAGACAGTGCCAATCTCATCTCGAACTATTACTAGCAAATAAATCATAGGTAGAAGGAATCTCAGTGATTACAATTACAGCAGCGCCACGCCAGTAGAGTAGATTCCGTTCGTTCTAGCAATCATGCCAGAACTCACTGATCCATGTGCTCCCAGAAGGAAGGATCTCGTTCCCATAGCATAGCCTATAATGAATGTGGCTTTCCCCCCCATCTCCTATCTATAGCTTCTATAGCTTATAGCTGGAATGACCTATATGACCGGAACCACCTAAACATCTATATGACCGGAACGGAACCTCAACCTATATGTATATGACCGGAACCTAAACAACCTACTGGACTTGCTTTGCTACTTGAGCCTAAGCTATATGATCTGAACCAACCCTATCGGGACTAGATCCTGTCTACGGACTTGATCCTGTCATGTCAACGGACTTGCACTTGCCTGTCAATCTTGACGGACTTGATTGTTTCAATACGTCAATCAATACGGATTCTCTTTCCTGTGGAAATGCTATCTACCTGGAAGGAAGGTTTGTTTCCCGAAGGAAGGAGATGGAGATTCTTTCGCTGGAGAGATACTTTCTCATTGGAGAGGAGATACTTTCTCTTTTCGGGCTCGAAATCTGTCCTGTCGATTTCTCTGATTTAAGGGCGCAAGCACAATACTGCACTCTCCCTGCTTGCTCGCCCGATCCGTCGATCTTCTCGAGAGGAGCAGTTCAAATCACCCTGTACGGATCCATTGGGATCACCTAGAGCCGCGAGTCCAGTTGAGTGAATCCTTTCAGGCTGGATGGATGCGGTGGGCTAGCTCTGCTCTCTTCTCGAAATTGCATATTGCATAGAGTAGTATTGTACGAAACGATATCTCGTAACGGAAGGATGGAAACCAAGAGAAAGAAGACAGCTCTATCTCAGAAGTGAGCTCCGTCTCACAAGTTAGCTCCGTCGACACCTCGAGCTATTCAAACGAGTGTTCAGTCATCAGATCTCAATATCGGGATGGGAATCTTTCTAGACTAAAAAGTTTCGTTTTCGTGGGTCGGTGTCAAGTCTATCTCTCATGTTGCTCCTCAGAAAACGCGTAGAATAGTAATGTCATTGGCCCACTAGATAAGGATGGGACAAACGCTCTAGTCTATGCGTTAGAAGGCAACTAGTATTTTTGGTTATTTTGGGAGGGAGTCTTTTTCTGTCTTGAGGGTTGGTTTGATTGGAAATCGAAATGCCTCAACTTGATAAATTGACTTATTTCTCACAATTCTTCTGGTTATGCCTTCTCCTCTTTACTTTTTATATTCTCTTTTATAATAATAATAATGGAATACTTGGAATTAGCAGAATTCTCAAACTACGGAACCAACTGCTTTCGCACCGGGGGAACAAGATCCGGAGCAAGGACCCTAATAATTTGGAAGATATCTCGAGAAAAGGTTTTAGCACCGGTCTCTCATATATGTACTCCAGTTTATCCGAAGTATCCCAATGGACCGTCGACTATTTGGGAAAAAGGAGGAAAATCACTCTGATCTCAGATTTCGGAGAAATAAGTGGCTCACGAGGAATGGAGAGACAGATTCTCTATTTGATCTCGAAGTCCTCATATAACACTTCTTCCAGTCGGATCACTTGTTGGAAAAACATAATGCTCACACATGTTCCACACGGGCAAGGAAGCATAATCTAATGAACTTAGATTCTTTTCTTTCTATAGGACTGAGGATCCTTGCCTAGATCCAGAAAAAGTTGGATGCGCCGGAAGCTGAAGCGGAAATGCAATTCTCGGGTGAGGAAAGGGTTGTCTCAGGTACGCCTGGGGCAGGATTGAATCGATGTACCTAAGCTAAACTTATAAGATTGAACCACCTATAGACGGAATTAGGAGAGCTGAGGTTTAATCCAAGACCAGGAAAGCACCAGCTATATCGAAGCCCAATGCCAAGCAAAGCCCTAGACGGAAAGTGAAGAAATTGGCTTCAAGCTTCGCCCTTAACCCAAGATGAGGTGGAGCCTTACCCCGACACAAGGTGGGACCCTCCCATTAGGATAGTGGGCTTAGTCAGACCAACATAGGTTGTCAACCAAAAAGGAGAAGCTCCCGTTATTGTTGGTTTATGGACCTAAGACGAGAGGATTGGGCTTAGAACAAGACCTTTCGGTGGATATGATCACATCTTCATGACAATAGGTGTACACCTTTGGCCTCACTCAAGGTAATGGGTGACCAAACCTAACGAGTCTAAACAAATTGGATCTTATTGTGTGACAAAAACTGAGATTGGGAATGCTTGGCAGGTATTTGAGTACCAGTAAATTAGGGAAATCAAACACATAAAGAAGTTTTCTTTCCAAGCCTGGTAACACCACACTTAAGTAAGTCGATTCAGATTAGCCAACAAGCGAATCCATTCCATTAACTCAGTCAACTCTTTCTGGTAAAAGTGCTCATCATTACTACTATATATAATATAATATAATATAATATAATATAATATAGTAAATTACAGACAACACTCAATGCTAATGAGTGGATCAAGTCATTTACTAGTCAATGAACTGACTAAACCCTGTCTGTTCTGGGAATTGACCCACTTAACTATACTCTTAGGGCAAGCCGCCCTGTGGTAATTAACTCCGTAAAATCTGTATCAGTCTTGAGGCAATTTGGAAATGCTAGACAAAGATATTAATCAGAGTCAGTCAATTCCCTAGCTACAGTTAATATGAAAAATCCCGGGTAGGTAATTCAAACACGCCCCACCCAATAGGTGAATCTTTCAAAGTGTGGGAAATCTCCCCTTTCTTCAATCCTAGAATCGATGCCTAAGAAAAAGGGTATATCTATTAAAATGCTCAACCCATTCATGCGATTCAATCCTCTGCTCTGATTCTATTAAAAAGGAAACACTCCACTAAGTCGTACACACTCCCCAATAAGTCTGGTAATTAATTCGTTCAAATCAATGCTCGGTGCAGCAGGTAATGTAACTTAATCAATCGCAAGCGGCAAAAGAACTCAAACTCAATCCACAATCCGTCTCGCTCGTCTGGGAAAGAAGAGCAGGCTGTTAGGCAAGCCGGCTTTAATACAACCTCTAGGGAAGCCAGGAAAGTTGGTATATACTTTGTACCAAGTACCAAACTTTTGAAACAGTTTGAATCCAATAAGGAAGAAATGAAAAAGCTAGGCCGAAGGATGAGATGGCATTTCAAGAGAATAGTCGATCAGTATGGCAGGAAGAGGTCTCTTTGTCAAATCCTCTATCATCTAAAGCTGGGTCAGAAACTTCCTTTAGGAGCAGAAGAATTTGCAGGCCGTAGGACAAAGCTTCCATTCTCGAAGAAACTAGCCAAGTTTGAAAACACTTAAGAGGGCTGGGTATTGAAAGAGTCTGGCAGGAAGAAGTATAGTACCAAGCGGCAGTAAGCCTCGATTCGAATTAGCAGAGAGGTCAGTTTTAGGAGGTCGGTGTCCAGTGGAGTTCAGCGAGAAACTCAAAGTAATACATACCTATTTGTTGCGATGTGATTGCTTCGCACCTTTCAATATTTCTTTTACTTCTAGTGCTATCTTCCATCCGTTCCAGTTCATGGATCTTCTTCTTGTTGTAGAACGAGAATTGGATTGATTCCTATAGTTTAGTTCTCTATTTGCAAATTCATTACTTAATAACGATCTTATAGGCTTTGTCTCAGGCAGATCTGGAGCGACTGGATTGAACAGAAAGTACTCTCACACTATAGAAAAAAGTAAAGTCCACTAAAAGTACATGCACTCTTTTCTTACACTTATAGAGGTTCGAAGAAATGAGTAAAAGGTAGACTAAGTGATCAATCAAGATCTTGTCTCAAAACCTACTCTTAGAAGGCTCATTCCAGCAGCCTTAGCACAAGCAAGTAGACCGTCACAAAAGAGAATGAAATCAAAACCGGAGAATGAAATGCTTTACTTATAATACTAAGACAACCAGGCACTTCACTTCAGGCTTTGATCCGCGACTTACAGAACTGTTTTGCCTGACATTCAATCGTTTTCTTGTCTTTTTTTCTTCCCACTACTATATATAATATAACCTTTAGATTTTATACTCCATCCAACCACTCTCTGTTCCATTTCTCATTCCTTATTCCTGAAAGGATAGGTTCTTTATTCCAGCTGTTCGTTAGAATCTTAGCTCGAATTCAATGTTCGGATGCTCCATCCTTCGCGTCCAATCCCTGTCAGGAGGGGCAGCTTCCTCGAGTCCGGTCTCGGAAGCTGGGGCAAAATAGGCCAGTCTATCTGAGGGAACGGGACCTACAATCAGGATCTCTTCCGCGGATCTCTTGCCTTGCTTCTTGACTGGAACCTGGCACTTTTAGCGTGCATCTAGTCTGCATATCCCTTTCTGCAAATCTCTATTAGCTCTGCTGCAGAAGTGGAATGTGAGCTTGGGAATACCCTTCCGGTTTCCAGAATCCTAGCTTGATTTCTTGCGTTTAAAGGCAGGCTTGACCAACCACATCACATAAGCCAGCGCAGCGAGAAAACTGATTCTTCCACGGGATTCCGCTTCCTACGAAACATACGTTTTACGAATTAACGGTTACCAGTAGCGAGCGATCCTTTCCTACAAGGTAAGGCCATGGACAAAGGTTTTTTATCTACCCCAGCGGGGGCAGTTTTAGGAGTCTTTTTTCAATCCATCTTACTTTGAATCCGGGCTCGCCTTCACTCGGTCAAGGGGTTGCCCTTTACCTCGTTCCGTGGTCCTTTATCCCCTCCTTGCTTGCCTAGTTTTATTCCTTTCCGAGGCCCAAAAGCCAAGCATCACAATCAGAGGGTTAATCCTCCAACCAGAACCAACTTAACCTATGGATAGTCTCCGCCGGCCTAGGCGGAGATGGCCAACTGATAGATACTTATCCTGCCCAGCGGGTGCTACTTCTCTTCTTTCTCCTATTTGCTTTGCTTGACGGTGAAACCTATCGATCATATCCGGAAGTTGCTTAACACTACCCTCGAATGCAAGTCAGCTCTTCGATTCTCGAGAATCGGGGTGGGCCAGGTGATTATTTGATTTCCAATATGGATATAATGATGTGTAAGAACTGCACCACCGATATAGCACCCTTCCTCGGACTAAGGATATTCGTACTCCCAGTGCTCTTGCTTCCTTTGCACCCCGGCTCCGAAGGATCAGTAGGGAGGACTCCGGATGCCAGTATCGGAATGGAAACATTCCTCGAATGATATGATGGTTGTGATGCCCCATTCGTGATACCCAGGGAAGGGGACTACATCATACTTCTCTGATCCAGTCCTTTCTTTATTGACAATATTTATTAGTTGACCACTTTACTAGGCTTTCCCTAACAAAAGTATTCCGAGTGACCACCCTATTGTCACTTTACTGTCCAGTTCGCGAGTCCCACTCACTTATTTTAGTCAAACCGACCCTAACTAAAACTAAGTTAAGTATAGTACTTTTCTCAATGCTGCCCGCCTCTCATCTGTTTTCTAATCAGCTTCTATCTTCTGTTCCAACCAAGGAAGCTCTTCTATTCAACCGGTTCGTATCGCCAGGCCCCTCAGGGGGTACGGTTTATCTAATCACACTGCTCGCTACTACAGGGATTCCTTCTCCTTGCCGAGTTGCAGGTGTTACCACCCTAGATATTCTATTTATTATTTGTATGCTGCCTTCTCTCCTTCATCTGGATTTTTGAGATGATTGTTATGTTAGTTCTTCCTTCTATGTTGTAAGGTGCAATCTCATCCGATGTTTGCCAGTTTGCCCGAGTCTTCCCGATTCTTATCCAGCCCAGCTAGATTGGACCAACATCAGCGGTGCTTCTATTAACCCTTGCTTCTCTACTATTCTTAGGTCTTAGGAGAACCCTATCTTCCATATTCCTAATCCTCAAGTACAGTAGGCCGCACTCTTCGATCCTTTGGTCCTAGAACACCTTTTGTCGTAAACTATACTCTACATTCCCCCTCGGTCTACTCCGCCAAAGTAGCGACAAGATTCAATTGCTGGTTCGATTCCAGCTCGCTATCCGACGGTTAATCCTTTAACCAGAGATCAGCATCCAAGGGTTATTCCTTGAACCAGTGCTTCCTATCGAATCGATCATTCTTTACTTACTTTATTAAGATTAAGTGGGCATCCCTCACCGAAAAGAGAATCAAGCAGGAAAACCCTAGGACGAGGGATAGTGATATTCCTTTCACCGAGCAAGAAACCATCTCTTTCTTTCACATATATATATCTATTTCAAGAAGTCCAATCCACCACTATCAATGGAGCACTCTACTCTATACTATTACCGAGTGAAGATTTCATCGGATCCGGCTTGCTTTCATTGAAGGACAAGAGCGGATAGTTCCCTTCCCTTTCTTCGATGAACCCTTATCTTTCGATAGAGAAGTACAGCGAGATGAACGATAAGTCGAACGACAGAACAACCTGATGTTACTGCATCAAGTAATTCAGATTGTCATATTGAGATTTTTTCCTTTTTTGTACTTATTATTCCAAGCCAAAAGGCTATGTTCTCCCCCATACAGCTCGCAAGGCTCATAACCTAACTGCTCTACTTACTTAATTCTTAATTCAGAAATTCAACAACCCTCCCTTGAAGGGCCAAAACAACAGCAGAGTAGCAGGTCAAAAAGAGAGAGAGAACTGAAACCGAAGATACTTGGGTTGGGAGAACTCTTCTACAGTACTCCATTAACAGAATAAAAGTATAGACCAATCAGCCTTCCTTATTGTCCAAGATCATTACTAAAGTGTTGGCCAACAGACTAGTACCAGTGGTGGATAGGAGAGTAAGTCCCAGACAGCTAAGATAAACTCCCGGGTAGTGTTGTCACTGCACAAGAGGTGCGTAACAGGTGTAAGCAAAGAAGAGAGCATAACACTGGATTTAGAAAACGAGCATATGATATGGTGAGACAACTTTCTCTTTTTTGAGGTGAGATGCTAGCCAGCCCTCTATTCATGGGTGAGATATCGACTTTACAGCGTTACCACGTACCAAATCGTTCACTCTATCAGGCAGCCGGAAGTGCATCTCTTCTTTTTGCAGGACTTCTTCCTAGCTCCGTGGAACGAAGAGTTGGAACGAATAGTAGAATGTTGGGCAGCAGGAAAGACTAGTTACAGAAAAGCCAGCCCCAGTTCATTCTGGCTATTGCATCCGTGGAATGCATAGTTAGCTCCGTTTTCAAGTCCCACCCTACCTACTTATTAGCTTGCCCTGTTTCTAATGCGCTGTGGACCTTGCTTGTTGGCTTCGTCGACCAATTCAATTCCTTGTGTCGGCTCCGATCTAACTAGTAAGAAGAAAGATAGATATATAGAATTGGGTGGGCAGAGTTGGCTTGCTTCCAAGAGAATAAACACCTGGCGACTCGAAAACATGATGCGCTAGGTTTCGATCAGTTAATCGAGATAGGCTGTACTTTTCATTCGATTTTGTTACCACGTGCTTTTCACTTCATGATCATGGCTCATTTTCCTAGAACACCACAAAAAATCTCCCTACCAGTTTTATGAGAGTGCTCAGTCAACTTCCTATAAGAGTTCTGCTTTGCTAATCAAAGACAGACATCAATCCCTCATCCTACTCTGTCTGTCAGTCGGTTACTCAGTTCTGTTAGCTACTCACGTGTCTATATTAAGCTAAGATATTCCTCATTCTTGCACAGGACAGGATAGGAGAGGGGATTGCCTTAGCTACCGGTACCGAACTCCGATCAAACTAAAACGAAAAGCTTAACCGATTCTTGTAGAGTCCTTAGCATTAGATAATGCATGCGCACACAAGAGGAATGAACTTGCCTTCTAGTGATTTGGAAGGATTGAGTCGGCTGCCCCCAGCCTCGCCCCGCATCGCCCTCCGGGGGTAGTTACGCCAGTGGAACCAACTCACAAAGCAGCCCAAAAGCAGGAACTTTTCTTGATTGAATGGTTTAAAGGTAATTCATCAATCCTTAAATTATTCCAGGATTCTTTTGGGATGCTATCCACCCTTTGATTTACGAATTGGCTATAATATTTACTCTGGATCCCTTCCAGCTGCAAGTCAAGAAGGATCCTTTGAAACATTTTAGGATTATACTCACAATTGGTTTGGGGGTTTCGTATTGCATTGCCCGCACTATCCATATCCTGGAACAGGATTGATTTGGCCATGGAAAGGGCCAGCTAAACGCCTAAGCTCTGAAAGTACGGATTGCTTCCCTTCATAGATTTTATTAGTTAATTTGAGAAGTTCCTCTGGGCTCCTGGTCCTTTCCAGATACTGCAAACTCAAATTATGAAATATGAGATCCCTGCTACTCAGAGTCAGAGACCCGAAAGGACGTGGTGGACTCCCTGGTTCCCCCTCATCTGCAGGAGAAATTGAAGAAGGTGCAGCCCCGCCCCCTGCGGAGTGACTCGGGGCCGGCGGTGGAGTAGTACCTGACTGGGTCGAGTAGGCACCCTCCTCAGGGCTAAGTGGCGGATCTAGAAAATAGTCTGAGCCGTCAAGAACTATTTCAGGGGGCAGACCCGAGTGCTCTATTGGAGCTTTGCCCTTGCCCTTATCTTGGGCTTGACAGGTAGACTATAAAGAGATTCAGTACAGCAAGCCTGACACTCATATTTATTAATATAATGGGGACCCAGAGAAAGATAATAGAGAGCCATCTGCCAATAGGCAGAATAGATTCCACACTCACTTCAGATTCTGGGTGGGTAAAGGGAAACGTGATCTCTATTCTGAGAGGGAGCGCGGTCGAGCATAGACTCGGCAACAACCAATACATCCAATACCACAGTAGGCCCACGTACTACAGCTTAAATGTACTGTATGTGCCATCATAAACCATTTCAGTCGTAGTACCTAACCTACCAGGCACTTGTTTGCCACCAAGATAACCTAATTAACGTGAAACCAACTGTATTTCCGCTGTAGTACCTACCAGGCTTGTAACCAAGCTAAGTGAAATTGAAAAACATTTTCGCTGTACTACCGCTCGTGTAACCGACGTAATCGGTCTTAAACACCTATAATATAAGGAACTCGTGTACAACCATAACATTTATATATTTCACAGGTGTACCACCGTAACCAATTTCACTCGTGTACTACAAAGAAGAAAAGAAAAAAAGAAAATTATAGCTTTCTTTTTTTTGGTGCGTGCTTTTCGCCTGCCTTCCCGACCACGGATAGGCTACGGGGCTTTGCACTTCGGCCCTGTGAATACCACATCAAGGTGACAGGATTCGAACCTATGGCCCTCTGTACCCAAAACAGATGCGCTGACCCCCTGGAGGGATGGATCCAGGGGATAGAAGGTTTAGCACGGTATCACCTAATGTTGATTTTGTTGAGCTAGCCAAACAAATGAAAATAGTAACTGAAAATATAGATCGACGGAGGGAAATGATAAATAAACAAGTAGCCTTCCATTATGCGGTAAACGTTTATCATGTAAACTCCGTCGGGGGTATAGAAGATATCGAACAATACAGCGAAATCCCTCATGTTTTAATAGGCTGCGGTAACACAATCAGTGCTGATCCCTACTTCGGAGACGAAGATGATTGTTCTCTCATGTGGGAGAATTTAGTTTGGGCAGGTTTATACGGTGATGGAATGAAAACCCCTTTGATTGATTCTCACCCAACCAATCGAACCTATATTGATATTATCGCTGATGGTGTCGATTTTCATGAAGATAATAGAAAAGTAAGAGCTATCTTCAAATCATTGATGGAAAAATGTGTGAACTATGGTGGCTTAATGGGAGCAAAGAGAATGATAGTATTTGGACAGTTATAGAGAACTATAAAACATTTTGTGAAATGAATGATCCTTGTGTTTATACACAAGAATTCAGAGAGTTCGTTCGAGCGAGAAATAAAAATAATTCTGATTGGCCTTTATTCTGGAGTTCTTTCATGCCAACCTATTTCATACCAATATAGTAGATGTAATGTATAATATAATTAGCAAGGACGTCAGGCTTCAATACGTTTTGAATTTCCATCTTTGACGGTTTCGTCACCATATAAAAATCAGTCAGTGATGGATAATGCTGACTTGGGAAAGAAAGTACTATTTGCACTTAGCGTCACATATATGCATCATGTGTGCGCTAAATTTTTAGAAGGTGATCTATATTTCCGGAATGATATTGATAAATATCGGGATAATCCTTTCATCCCATTTATACGTTGATGGTAATATATTCGAGGGGAAGATTTGCCTTAGCCAATCAGCTGGTAGAGCACACCTTAAGGATGTTTATTAGATGAGGAAGATCGTTACGTTACTGAGCAGAGATATTTTGAGTTACTTGAGATACTAGTCTCACCTCAAACTAGCATCCAATTGTTTTCTCTTTAACAACGAAACGAGGGAGAGAAAGACTTTCTTCTGGGGGAAGGCAGGCTTTCTCGGTGTGAGAGCTAAGACCACGGTCCAGAGTGGTGGCTTGTAAAACTCCACATAGAGCTGTCGACTATAAGACTGCAGTCCTGAGAGATGGCGGTCTCTCTCGGGAAACAAGGCTCATTTATCTCTTCTTTCTTTTTGGTATGATATTTTTGATACGAGTTTTCTATAAATACTCTATACCAGAAATCACTATCCTCAGGGATGGGATGGAATCTTGCTACCGGCGTACCTGATTGATAACTACGCTCATAGCATATACGTCAATTCATGGAATCCGCTCTGGCTCCGGGAACGAATCCATATATATAATATAGGAAAGCGCCTATCTATGGGTTGGCGAGGAAGACTGTCTTCGGGGAAGAGAGGGTTTCGAGTAAGAGAAGGTTTCTCTGCGTATAGGGTTTCTCTGCATAAGTAAGAAAGGGTTTCTCTGCGTATAGGGTTTTCTCTGCATATAAGTATTATAGGAGCGTATAAAGTACAGTATTATATTATAGGAAATGAAAAGAGCTATTGTATTGTCTGGTCTCTTGTTAATTAGCAAAAGAAGTTCGATTGGAAGGTGCTTATGTGACTTCTCTGTTGATACTATCTGTTCACGTGATTAACTCACATAGAAAGTAGGCATATGCTTACTAAGTTGATTCCCTTCAATCTCTAGCCGTACGTACAAAGTATACTAGGGATAAAATAGCTCTCTACCACTACAGTATTGAGCACTAGGGTAGGAGTTTCAACTCTAAAAAATGGAAATCCCCACCAACCTTCAAATATTAATTTAATAAAGTATAGCAATCATGACAACCGATTTCAACCGTATGAGGGATTTGTATTGTAAGTTCGAAAAGTTTGTATTTGACAAGAGAGGTGTATCTAATATATTCCAAGTACTGGGATATTGAATGTAGTACATCAGTGGAATCTGTAAATAGAACATTATTGTGGAAAGTAGTGGGTTTATATAAGAAGTTATTATCTAATAATAGTATTTCTAATAGATCAAATGATATTATCTCTAATGAGATTTTCTCTAATGGCCCGTATATATTCAAATCGTTAAATGATCAACTAGCATATCATAGTAAGTTATATATGGATTCATTAACTAATAAAGATTTCATTCATCAAATATCATATGAAGTTTATGATCCTGGGTGCAAATTATCTTTGGACATCTCCTATTGTCAGTTTTAACGCAACATTAAATAAATGGAAGTTTGATTCTTGGAAAGATTTGCTATCTTTAAAACAATTTACACCCGGGATAGATGATGGTAATAAGTGGTTAGAAACAGTGTTATGGCCAGCCTATAAAAGTGCATTATCAAGAAATATTTTTTCATATCCAATAATTTAACCAATTGTTTGATAAAAATGACAACTATATCAATCATCTATGGATGGAGGAATCAATACTGTATATGGTAGTATTTTCGCACTTGTCAGAGTGGTTTTTTACACTACAGTTTGGTACAAGTTTATACCTTGTAATATAGATATTCAACCAGATCAACTGCTTTATATGTCGTGGGATTACTTTCTCAATGAGAGTGCTATTGTACAAGGGTATACTAAGATAACACTGCAGGAAACTCAAGATATATCAGATATAGTGATGTCAATCCGGGGAGATACTCCTTTTACCTTTGATGAGAATAGTTTTAACAATATGGCTATGTTGAAAGAGGTCATACCACCAGAGGAACCAGCAATACAAATACCTATGGATAATATAGACAGAAAATGGAGAGTAGGGTTAGTTTTAGGTATCGTAATAGCATTCTGTGTTGCTATTGGTGTATTTCCAGACTAAACAACGAGAAGGAATCCACTAGCTCTCTTTTCCACACATGCACTGTCAATTCGATTGCCAAAGAGTGATAAGACAAGTACCTTCGGCAGCTATCTATGGATGCTTGCAGCCAGGTCTGCAATGAATGCATGCAGCTAAGTAAACTCCTGTCCTACAAGGCAGCCATACTTTACCTGAAGTCACACTGGGCCAGGTTCCATCTTTAAACACTTGCCCAAAAACCATCTCAAAATCTGAGTGAACTATCCCAATACCTTGCTGGAAAGCTGGAAACTTCAGTTGTATAGGTAGAGAGGAAAGATCAGCATAGAAGTGATGTTCAGTAGATATAGAAGTGATGTTCAGTAGATGCCGAGTAAGTTGGAGTTTCTGAAGTGCTTGTTGGTAGTTCTCCCTGCGCTTGAATTCAAAAGCTTATCCATCTTTTCTGTGAAGAAAACGAAATAGTCAGGCGGGGTCCCTGTCTGCCTAGTAGTACTATCTTTAGTTGTGGATTTTGTTTAAGATCTTCTTCCTTTTATTCCTTGAACAACAAGGATACGGAATTACGTTATTAGTACTCGGTTAACGTGTTGTATGTTATTGTGACAAATAAGCGAATAAGCATTGATTGAGAAACTAGTTTGCCCAAGGAAGGCCTTTGCTCTCGAAAGCCTATTCGTCTATGAAAAAACGAATCCCGTGTGACTGATCTTTACTAGTACCTTCTTTTGCTAGCCCGTTTCCACTACTTTATTTACTAGACTCAATGCCTATGTTCTTGGGCTATCTGTGAATGCTTTTCCCTGTGCTTCTGTTAGCACATTGTTTTCCTTTACTCTCTATTTGGCCTTCGCTATTGATTATTCTCTATGGTCTCTGAATTCCGATCATTCACTTCAAGAAGCAGCTCTTCTATTAAATGAAATAAAATGAAATAAGTAAATAAGGAAATCCCCTTTCGAAAATGAGTTTCCGCAGTTGTTAGCAGAATTAGTTGCTTGCTTCTCGTATACAGAGGCTTCAAGATAGAGCTGACTTGTCGTTTAAACAGTGTTAATTGAAGTTAGCAGATTGCTTTCTGCTATAAGACTGACAGGAAGAAAGCAGAATTACAGCTAGTTCTCTGAATTCCATCATTGCTAAGTAGTTGCAGTAGTTTTAGCAGGAAGAGTTCAAGCTTGCTACTCGCTACCGGATATAAGATTGAAACTCACTTATCAGTATTAGATTTAGGCGTGTCCCTGGTATGGAGCTGTCGTATCAGCAGTCTTAGCAGTGAATTACAGATTTAGAGTAACAATAGGAATTCTAGTCGTGATTCTAGTTTTCAAGAGTATTAGCAAGCATTAGTCGTATCCGAAGCAGCTACAATTCTTGCAAGCAGATTGAAAGTAGGAATTTCGATTTGTAGCCGTGATATTTCTTTGTTGTTTATATTGTATTAGCTGCTCCCATATAAGTAAGTAAGCAGCTATCGGAATACAAGAAGTTATGCCGTAAGCTTACTTATCGTTTACATAGTTTTATCAAGATAGAATAGAATAGAAGAACTCAAGTCCAGTAAGAAGAATAAAAGCTGTGATTAAGCTTCTCGGCTCTCTGTCTTTTAGTAAGCAGACGAGTAAGCAAATAAGGTTTCAAGACAAGCATTAGTAGTAGGGGTATTAACTCTTGTATTAAGCAGTAGTTTCCCTTGTTTTAGCCACTAAGTTATCAGAACTGAAAGTAGTATTTAAGCTTGACTTGGCGTCTCGATAGTATTAATAGCTGTGGCAAGCTTTCAAGTACGAAGTGAAGAATGTAGGTCAGCTATCAGGTTTCCGTTCTACTTAGAAGTTTGTATGCCCTTTAGAGGAATCCAAGGAGAATACCAGAATTAAAGCCGGATACCAGATTGAAAGTGGAGTTGCCGCTGAATACGTATCATTCTATTTATCAGGTATAAGCTTTCCAGTCGGACATCAGAATGCAAGTCAGCGAATCTGCTTGTAGTTTAAGTAGTATTAGCAACATAGAAAGGAAGTGCCGAATGAAGATCGTAAGCAGCGATTCTGTTTGAGTAAGTTCATTACAGAATCGAAGTCAGGTCAGTCAGCCAATGCCTACTTCGATCAAGCGTTAGATGGGGTTGGTGGTGTTGATGTTTCAATTTTTTAGTTTTTTGTCATGAGGGTTGAAACCCGTAATAGTTTTCCTTTTTTCTGGGGAGTATAGTTCTACAAGGTTCCATTCATCGACCTTTCTAAATCCTGACTAGATCAGTAGTTTGCAAAAGTATATCTGACTTTCTGGTCCAGTTGGTCCTATTATTGCTGCATTTCCGAAATTCTATTGACACGCATCCTCCGAAGACTTTACTATTTGCCAAGTACTTTATTGAGTATTTCTCTATAGTGAGTTGGAAATCTCTCTCAATGCGGGAGAGGAATACAAACTACCCAACCTTAGGCCCACCTATAGGAATGGAAACTCTAAGAGGAATTCAATCCAAGCTACTCACTCGATACAGAAATATGTTATGATACAGGGATTATTCTGAACTACGACTCTCTCCCATACTACTCCTCTCTTCTCCCATGTGGGTTCACTCCTCTATTAAAGGTTAAAGCTACTCTGAGATCGTATAAAGGAAGCGTATCAGAGCCGGGACACCACACTGGAGTGAATCTATCTCGAAATCTATCTGATTGGAAAGGGGATTCCCAAAGAAGCCTAAAAAAGGATGGGCTTAGAGGCATGAGCAATTGCAGCTTTGAACTCTCTTTCTCAGCAAGAAGAATACAAGTCATAAGTAAGGTTGCAACTCATAAATCAGTTTGCTTGTAGTAAGCAGACGAGTAAGCAAATAAGGTTTGACAGCCGCTCTGTCGTTTCTACAGTTTTATTTTTAGTTTGCAGTTTGACCTTCTCTAGTTATAGTTCTTTCTGCAAAGCCTCTTTTTCGTATAAATACTATTATAAATGCCTACCTCTCGTATTAGTAGAGCAGCTATCATAATTGCAGTACGATATAAGACTCGAAAGGAAGAAGTAAGAATTGGACTCATAAAGAAGAATTCTAGCCGTGATGCCCTATCTACGTCTGAGCTCAGGCTCCATAGCAACTATCAGATTGTAAGTGGATTAGAGGAATAAGAGTACGATAGAGAGAGGAATCAAAACTAACCTTTAGCAATAGAAAGAAGGGACAAATAACCATACAAAACAAGTAAATAAGTCCTATCAATTGTATTAATAAGGGCGTATCCGTAGTGCTTTACAAAGCCTGCCTGCAAGGAAGACTGAAAGTCGATTATCAGAATACCAGCTAGTTTATTAAGAGGCATAAATGAGATTGGCAGTTGAGTATTCGCTTCGAGAGCGGTAGTAGTAATCGCTGTTAGCAGATATAAAGTCAGTGAATAAGGTTTTTCGTTAGGCAGTTGTTTCCATAGCTCAAGGAAGATGTTAACTCTCGCTTTCGCTTATAAATCTTCGTATTCGAGCTGTTGTTTTCTAGTTTGAATTGTAGGCTTGATTGCTCGGTTACGTGGTATTAATTGAAGAACGCGAGGCTGGTTGAAAGTGGCAAATAAGGCTAGTTCCTTCTTGTCGTCTACATACTTTTATCAGTGAGAGTAAGAATGCGAGTCAGATAGTTGAATTGCAGTTATCAGATTTGAAGCTTTGGTTGAAGATTGAGTATTCGTTTCCGGAGTAGTAGTTTCATCTGTTTTAGCAAGAAGAGCTGCAAGCCGTGATGCCATTTCTCTGGTATTAGGGAGTAGCCGAGCAGTAGTTTCTATTGTTTTACCCAGCAGTGTTAGTTTCGATAGTGTATTGAGTTCTCGTATCGGCCTATTCAGTTTTAGCAGTTCAAGTTAAGCTTGCAAGTTTTCCCTAGTTTGACTTAGTGCTTATACGATTTAAAGCCATGAATAAGAGTCGTAAGCTGAGTGAATTGAGTAGTAGTATCGGCTTTTGCATTCGAGTTTGTAGCTGTAGTTGTCGTGCCTTGTTAATTTAAGTTTTCAAGTCCGCTTTTCGTATCAATCATATAAGTTAGAAGTTGAAAAGGAAGTAGTGAGATTGGAAATTAAGTAGGCTTGGTACAAGAATTGAAGTAAGGAATAAGATTAGTGGTTTGTAGTTGCCGGGAGTTGAATTGCAGTTATCAGTTTGAAAAACCAGTCAAAGATAGAATTGCTTTCTCGTATCATACTTGCTTAGGCGTTTCCTATCTATAGTATTAGTAGCTCCTCTATCAGATTGCTTGTGCTCGCCTCGAGAGTGCTTTGAATTCCTAATTGCGGTTATCAGACTTGAAAGCCATGATTGAAGAACGCAAGGCAAAGCCATCGTATCCATACTTTAATTACTGCTTTGAATTCTTAATTGCGGATATGAGATAGAAAGCCAGATAGAACAGTTCAAGCCGGATATCAAACTGCAAGTCGCAGTTGTCGTATCAGAAGGTCTATCAGGAGTTGTCGTTTCACTGGTATTAGATGGAAGATAGCAAGACAGATATGAGTTAGAAGGCGCGCTTTATTAGTCGATACCAGATTGGGAGAAAGAAATAAGATGCTAAGTTAGCAGGTTGAAAGCCATAAATCAGTTATCGATCCTTCCTTTCGTATATTGCCCTTTTACCCAGATAGAATTGAGTTGGCAGGCTTGATACCAGAGTTCAGGTTGTATGCGAGGCTCCTACTTCTCTATGCCGTTTATAAGCGGCTGGAAATCTGACTCCAAGTTGGCTGTGAGTTTGAAGAGCAGCTTCTCGTAAGCCATGTAGTTTATACTGACCAAGGAGTAAGTGCAGCTAGAGTTTCCCTTGTCTTAGCAAGATAGGCTCGTACCCATTCTTTCTATCGGCTAGAAGCTTTGTTGCTTGACTTGGGGCCTCGATAGCATTAATTATGGTCCTTCATTCTTTTTACCAGCTAGCAGTTTCAAAGTCGGAGTTAAGAATACCAGATTGTAGTTTACCGGCTCGTATCTACTGTATGGAGCTTGGCGTACCCGGTTTGGAGTCAGATAGAAGAACTCCACTCGATTATAGGAATAAAGGTCAGCTATCCGGTTTCAAGTTAATAAGTAGTAAGCTTGCTTAGCAGATTGATTTCATGCTTATAGCTTTTATGTTCAGTAGCTTGGAGCGCGGTAACAAATAAGAATTCTAGTCGTAAGCTGATATGCAGTTTCTATACTTTTACCAAGGGGTTCTCTCTTATACAGATTAAGAGATAGAAGAAATAGAGGAAGCGAATCTGAGTTGCTATTACCTAGAGTATTAGGAAAGACAGTAATAAGATAAGTTGCTTGCTATAAGACTTTCAGGCAGGTAATAAGATTGAAAGATAGATATCAGGTTGCAAGTAGTGCTTGCTCGCTTCGAGAGTGTTATCAGAAAAAGTAGTAAAAGAAAGATTTTCCGATTTCCTAGTAGTTTACCGGCTTGCCTATAAGTTTGCTTGCTTGCCATGCCGTATCCCTCAGATTAGCCAGTCAGGTATAGGAATAAAAGCTAGTGGCCCAGTAGTAGTGAGTAGCCTTTTTTAGGAGTATTAATTACCACCTTGAATTCCCTTTTCTAGCTATAAGTAGTAGTCGCTTCCGTGGTATGAATCCCAGCGGCGAAGCATGAAAGACAAGAATCAAAGACATATATTAGATTAGTAGCTTGAGTTGCCGTATCAGTAGCTGTAGTAAGCTAAGCTAGCTTGGGCAACAAGTAAAAAAGCATGGGAAAGCGATTACGATCCGTGGGGAATTGGATTTTAGCTGTTCGAAGTCGGCTTGATTCTCTTTTCACTGATGATTTTGTTAGATTATCGCTAAAACGCTGGTTATTCCCTCTCTAAAGACAGTTGCTCAACTGAAAGGTGTTGACTTACTTCAACTCAAGTGAGTTATTTCAGTAAAACGAAAGTGGAACAAATGGAATGACAGATTCCCAGATAAGTTGATCGAAATCATTGAATTTCATTTCAAATGACAAAAGATAGGAATATCATAGATTTTCATTAGATGTGCAATCGACCCGTTGCTTGTTCCCCTTGTGAGGATAACCACAGTCGTTCTCTAGTGTTTATGCTGGGGGGATCCTGATGTACAGTACTTGATCTGGGTTTGGCACACGGACGGACTTTTCTAATAGTTCAAATCCCACGAATCGTGACAGAGTGCTGTTTATATTCAAAGCCTTCATGCAAAGAAAGAGTGAATCTTGACTAGGAATAGAAACTATTCTGACTTGCTTTTGATACAAGGTGAACCTTCCTCAAAGTCTTCTTTATTTGGGATGGGAGGAAAAAGCCAATCCACTCTCTCTGTCCCGCCTGGAAAAGAGGATGGAGTTCCACGTTCACTAGCTTCTTTTTCCTAACTACAGTGACTGGGTGAAAAATCCCTTGCCAAGGAAGGCAACTATATCTCAAAGCGGATAAAGAAGAAATAGAAAGGCAGACTTGACTTTGCTCGTCACGCTTTTCTTTCGCAGCTCTTTCCTGGATTTATCGTTGATTCCTCTTCTCCACCCAGCGCAGCGATCCAAAGCGGAAAACCCTGATTTCGATATCAGCGAATACATACTATTTACGAGAATTGGAATAGGTTTTACCGAAAGAGAGAAACGAAAGCCTGCGAAGCTAAAGGATTAGATGAGCTACCACCTACTAAGAGTTCCCAGTAGGATTAGGAGATCAACGATGAAAACAAGTGTTTGTCCGGAGCACACATATGTTAGATGGGAAAGAGCCCATGATACTTCGAGTCCAACAGTGAAACAGACCTTATTGCTTCGACCGAAGGAAGCGTATACTTACTCCTTGAAGTGCGCGGAGTGCAGCCAGCAAGGAAGTTTTCTTTGATGCAAGGTAGCCAGCAGAATGAAGTGTTCCCAATTAATAGAGAGCCCCGCCTGCCCTAATTTCATTCTTCTTTTCAAGCTGAGAGCCATAGCCCAAACGAATAGTGAGTTCCGAACAGCAGAGTAGCTAGTTTGACGTCGAACACTCCAGGGAGCCAAGCTTAAAGATGAAGTTCTCTAGAAAAGAAAGCTACGGGATCTAGATAGGGCTGGCCTTATTAGAATAATAGTTTCACCGAATTATTTCATCCTGAGGAAAGAAGAAGAATGCTTTCCTAGCTTTGCTCATAGGCTGGCTGGGACCCTAAGATGTGGAGTACTCGTTTCAATGAAAGGGAGTTTTGTCTGGATCCAGGTACCTCAACTATTGGCCTTACATGGGTATTCCATCTTTCTAGTCCCACTCTTCTCCAACAGAGCTCCCTCACTGAGCGAGCATTCGGCATTCCTAGTATGCTCCACTCATTCTACGCCAAGCACCCAATCACGGGATCAGAATCACACTCTAGATCATACCTTTCACGAAAGAAAAGGACAGGCAGCCGCTGCTAAACCAAGATCCCCATCTCTTGACTCCGTCAATCAATCTTACCTTATAGGGCACAATGGTATATTTACCATACGAGATGTGTGCACCTACTAAAGGGGATAGAAAGATCTTGGGCACAAATACTCCACTTTTCACGAAAGACATACAAGAGATTCACCAATGATTGGTTGGACTAAATACTACATTTATTTGCTCAGAAGAAGGAAAGTTGGCTGTGAGAATGATTTCTCGTACGTAGTCTTTCCTAGGACCATTCCAACAGGATGCTCAGAGGTGGGTGGAGAAAAAGCTCAAAAGGCATACTTCCTGCGCTTTCAGAGGATCTAAATCTGTCTTCATCCTTTCGCTTTTCAACTCGCAATAAATATGTCAATTCGTTTCGCAGAAATTCAGAGATTTTCGATCTCCTCGAAAGAAAATGAGTTCGATCAGCAACACCGGTCTCCGCAGCACCAGGATAAAGACCTTCTTTTTACCCATAACCTTTCTCTGCAGCATTGGAACCAAGATCGGGCTTGGCTTGGCATAGTTACGAGGTTCCCGTTCTATTTAACTAACACTAACTGAAGCTAACCGGAAGCTTTCTTCTCATGCGACTCTTGGATCGAAAAGAGGCTGCTGGACTGGACCACGGCTGAAACAAATATTCCCTATTATCCGATACCTGATCAGTTGGTGTGGACCAGTAACCCTGAATCAGGGCTTGGGCAGTCGCTCTATATGCGAAAGAACGTTCTTGCTTTCACTACTCACCTTGCCCTTTTGCCCTTTCCGGACCGCTACCTGGGTTTCCAGTCGTTTCGGCTACTGCCAATATTTTAGGAGGAAATAGCCGTTGTCCCTGGATCCTTCTAGTCGGGGGAGAGCCTTTATTACACCTAGAAATAAGGTAACGGGGCACACCATATCCTCGATATTTGAGGGCTTGGAAGTTCGGCAGGCACTGGTATCGTCACTTCAGCTTTAACCTGGTATAAAGCGTCTAACTGATCGATAAAGAAGCATTGCGCTTGTCAAAGGAGTTCAATGCTCACTAGACGCATAAACAGAACTAGATAAGATAGTCTTACTTAATTGAGTATATCAAGATGTGCATCGCTTACTTTAACCCTCATACCTTGCTTTAGCAGCAGCAGGCGGCTTACATACACTACGTATAGGCCTGATTCCAAGGAGCGCAAAAACCCTGATTCATTCTTAAAAATAGTCTTTTGAAGAGGGAAGATGTCATGACAAACCTAATAGTATAGTGAAGTTCGATGACTATGCTCATAAAACTCTTCAAGGGTATTGTTTGTCTGGATCCTCTACATCAGTTTACACCTCATAGAGTGTACATTCTCTAACTCCAAAAGCTTGTAGGCCAGACAGGGTTGACTCTCGAGAACCCTATGGCAATGATTCTCTGGTTAGCCATCAGCCTTATTGATATCTTGCTAGATAAAGAAAGGGAAGCACTAACAAACACCTTGCCATTTTATACAGTCAGATGCTATGGTTAAAAGGTCATCTCTACTCTGGTGACCCATTGGATAATAGCTCTACTAGACGAGACAGACTCCTTAGTGAGCTGTCAACTGCTCTAGCTCTTCTCTCAAAAATAGATCGACTTGTCACCTTTAGTTATCCTTCGACCCACCCCTTTCCTTTAGGTTATGCTCTCCATTGTATGGCTATTGCTCTGTTTCTAGCTTAAAAAAAAGGATAAGTAGGATAGGAGTAGTAGGCGGAGCCGGACCGACCCTAGGTGAGTAAGCAGGTTGTGTCTCAATCTATTGACTAGGTTGATCCTCTTTGAGTGTTCAATCTATGGTTTCAGGTTTCAGGCTTCGGGCTCATTGCTTTTATGCTCTTCGAGGTGCCATATTGATAGCCACCTTCGGCTTCTCATCTAAAGGGGAAGTGAAAGATGGGGGATAGGGTTTTCCCCCACGCGGGATGCCTATGTTCCTATTCAAATGAAAGTAGACGTCGCAAGGTGATATGGTTTTTCTTATCATTTCATTTCTTGCTAGTTCTTGTGCAAAGTGTCAACTGATTGGAATTGGAATTCAGCGCATGGCGAAAGGTAAGGGGTTGAGACCTACGCTCAATGTGAGTCTGTCTTGACTGGTTGGATAGAAAAAAGAGTTCTTGATGAGTGGCCTTACTAGGAGGAAACCGTTATGATACTGACCCTCATGCCTTATTGAGCATCTTATCCCATCTTAAAGTTGGTTTATTCGGCAGCAGCAAATGCTATTCATTATAGGGATTTCGACAAAGCGAGCTCTTCAATCAAAATATCCCTTCCCTCACCCAACACTCACCGTAGGAAGGGGGTATTTCATTCAACAAATGGAACAGGTGCAAAAGGAAGTCGATCTTGTCTTACGGAAGACTCCCTGGATCGCTTGTAGCTATCCCACTCTCCCTTCCTCATTGAGTCACTGGCTGGTCTTGATTGCCCAAGACCCCTGCAAGAATAACTAGTAAAAGCGGTCTGTCCTCCAATTCATCGATTCACTGCCCCAGGTTCCTAGAATGTATTGAATCATACCGAGCTTTTTTCGGTCAACACAAGAAAGAAGCGCAATGGATGCTGAAGATTCGAGAGAGAGTGAATTGATCATGGTACGAAGCTAGGCCCACTGCTAGATTCTTGGTGGTTGACCACATGCTCCCCTTTTAGAGTGTTCTCTGGAGCCCTCTATTGGGATGGTGACGGTCTTTGCTATACCAAATCCTCAGTTTCAACCAAACCAGTACAAAAGCAAAGCTGTCGCCCGTCTTGTCTCCAGCAAAAATTCATTAGACTGCAAAATTACCCCTGCCTCTGTTGGGTTGGGTCCGGAACGGCGGCCCCTGCTGGAGTGAAACCTTCCACCATTTTCGCTCATTATCATATCCAACGAATATACATCGGATAGCTTTCTTGTCGAATTTACTTCGGCTCGCTCTTTTGATAGCCAAGAGTCCCGATCTTTCACTCCATCATGCCTTCGGTAAGGGCTGGCTCACAAGATACAGCCAGAGGTGTGTCCTTGCTTGTATTATCAGAAATCACCGATCCACCAACCTTGCATTTCGTTCTAGTGACAAGGACCTACCTTCAAGCTGAGCGATTGAGAAAAATCTCTGTTATAGCTGCCATTTCTTATTCATATTAGACCACTGGGCAAGATTCCTCTTGGTCAGATTTCTGTCGCATGATTACTCATCGTTTCTCTGCATACAGTCCCTATGAAGTTGCTGAAACTTTCAATGCACTGAAACAAGACAACATGACAGTCAATGCTTATATTGATAAGTTTGAAGATTTCATGACTATGTTGAAACAAGATACACCAGAGCTAACCGAAGAGTGGTTTGTAAAATGCTTTGTCAACGGCCTTCGTCATGACATCAAACACCAACTCAGGCCTCTCCATCCAGAGTCCCTGACTGATGCGTACTGGCAGGCCAAAGACATGGAACGCAGTGCCCACCTAAGAAACAGTTTTCTTCATATCAGAGACAAATCACTGCTGCTCCATACAGAACTCTCCTTTTGTGCAGAACCTGCTACCACCACACCAGACAAAACTAAAGAACAACCTGCGGTGCGGCTCCCCAAGTGCAACAACAGAGAGCTAGAAAAGCTGGTGAATGCTGGAGATGTGGTGAGAAATGGGTCCCCGGTCACAAATGCAAGTTAATCCCTACTATCAATGCAATGTCATGCAGGAAACTTACACACCAAATGATGCCACAGAAGAGATTGCAGTACAAGAAGAAGAAGAAATGAAATCCCACAGGATCAGGACTCCCCTCCAAATGAGTATCTCATGCATATTTCGGCTCATGCAGTTTCAGGGCTGGTCACTGCTGGCACATTTTAAGTCAAGGTCACTGTTGGTGGACAAACAGGCATTGCCCTTATTGATACCGGCAGTTCAAGTACATTCATTGATTTGTCTTTCGCAGTTAAAACCACTTGCCATATCCAAAAATTCGGCTAAAATAGCTGTGGCTGGGGGAGGCCAACTTACATCTGGGGCAATCATAGCAGACACTGCATTCTCTATTCAGAAACATGCCTTCAACAACAACCTTAGAGTCCTGGACTTGAAAGAATACGATGTCATGATTGGCTCTATAAACATAGCCCATTTGCCCTCAATTTGAAGACCAGAGAATTTCTCATTACCTTAGAAGATGATACTCTCCTCTCATTAAAGGATTGCACATCTCAGGACGCGTACACTGAACAACTGAAAAGGATAATGAACAAGCTTCTCAACAAAGGCATTTGGTTTCATTCTGCATCTCAACAGCTTATCTCTGCAGGCACCACACTCTTCCTCCTTCAAAGGCAAGCACAAAGTCCAACAGAAAAGAAACTCTGCTTCTATTTCAACGTTTCTGCTCAATGCGTCGTAAACACTGCTGAACTGAAACCAAGAGTTTCTGCTGAATTATTTATACCTATAGTTGCTTGTCTCTCTGGCTCAAGTGCTTACTTATCAATAGACTGATCAGATTCAAACGTTCTGTTTGCAGGATTCAAAACAGTTGCTTCCTCCACCTTATAAACTTGCCTACGAATGCATGTTGGAAACGAGGATATGAGCGCTGAATTCTTCTTTTCCGAGGCTGATTCTTCTTACCTGACTCCCCTGTTTGTTACAACTGATGCCCCGCCTATAAGCAGGTAGCTTGTGAGCTATCGATCAATTGTGAATGTTCTCATAGAATTGGATCTTATTCACATAAGTCTTTCATTTCGTACATGTTTTCAAGAAAGAAATTAGGACAACCAATTAAGCATTGGATGAGTCAAAGGCTTCTTCGGGCATTTCCAGATCAACTAGGACAAGACTCAATAAAGTCACCAATGTTGCTGCTTGCTTGACTTTGCTTTTTTGAATCTACTTCTTTGCTTGTCTCGCCAATGAAGAGAAGATACTGCATCATCTCTATACTAGCTAGATAACCAACACTTTG
Organism: Zea mays; assembly: GCF_902167145.1. Lineage (NCBI taxonomy): Eukaryota > Viridiplantae > Streptophyta > Magnoliopsida > Poales > Poaceae > Zea > Zea mays. Next base: position 78,093,985 of record NC_050104.1, on the reverse strand, counting down.
CTTCCCATTTCTTTTGCCTTTGGTAGAATTAGATCGATCTCCCAATGCTTATATATGTGGTGCCCCAGCCCCATAGTGATAGTGATAGAATGAGCACAAGCAAGATGGATGGAGTTGTCAGCTAACAAACAAGATGGAATATTAAGATAAGCCCTCCTCCCCCTTAGTTTAGTACGAATAAGAGAAAGGGCGATTTCGGCACTGGAACCACTCCCACTCCAGTGCGTGCTACTTCTCTCCTCTTTTCATTCTAGATAGAGAGAGCAGCCTCCTCGGCCAGCGACTGCCTACCAATAGAATAGAAGCGCTCTTCCATCCATACCGCCCCTTAATCCAAATATAGATCTACAAGCCCCTTCCTTAGGTAGGAGTGGGCTCTCGCTGCAAGAGGGGGAGTATTTCTCGAATGATAATTCCCTGCTTTTAAATCCGCTTCAAACGAGGTTGCTAGCCTCCCATTCCCTCACCCGAGAATTGCATTTCCTCTCGCGGCTCTCCTTTGCACCTCTCCGGACAGGTGTCTTCTTCTCGACACGCCTTTCCTCTCCTTCGCACTGACAAGGTCTCTCTTACAACCTCCTCTGTCTTTGTTTTGTGAAACATCGAATACTGCATCTACACGGCCATAATTGTTGTC
>NC_050104.1:78078348-78088348 GCF_902167145.1 Zea mays | reverse complement strand
ATAAGCAATAAAGCCAATAGACCTTGAATAGCCTGTACGAAATAACTTATGAAGAGGATTTACTAAACTAAACTAAACTAAACTAAAGTCTCAAAATCTTGTAAGCAAGTTGGCACAGCGCTTTCAATCAATCTCGCTCATCTGGTCTGCCCTGCCCGGTCAGTAAGAGGTTTACTGATTGCACCGTACCTTTTTTATAAACCTTCTATAGGTTAGCCCGATAGAATTAGAAGGCTATAGAAAAGTGAAGCTTTAAATTATGACCTAGGAATCGGTTAGCCATACGTTTGATTAATTCTAAAGGTTAGTGAAATGCCGATCGATCCCTCGGTCTACCCACAGTACTCGCAAAGAACAAGTTATGCTGGTTTTGCATCTTATTAGTCTTTATCGATTTCAATGTAATATAAGAAATGTTAGATTTGTTGATGGATGTACACAGATATATAATATACTGGGACTTTCGATACAGAGTGAAATGAACTACCAGCTTTCCAAGGAATCCCGTCGTTCTTCCTTACTAAAAGACTATTGCATGCACCTGCATACGCAGCTAATTCTTGTAAGTAGTTACAACGTTCCTTCTTTTATATATAGGCATTTCAAGAGGCCCTTCTCATTTTCTTTGAAGGAGTTGCTCTATTTATCTTCAGGCTGCTTTATCTAAGAAGGATTCTTCTGCTCTTTAAAGGAGGTTTTTTGATTTAGGTTGTTAAGATAGCAATGTTTAGGGGAAAGTAATTCATTGATGTAGCCGACTTTCTTGATGATAGGAATCTACATTCGTTCTCAACGTGGAAATCCCGTCTTATCTTGCTTAGCCGCCTAGCGGAGTTGCCTGTGTGAGGCATCAAAATAGCCTTCCCAGCGAGTGGATGAATGGAGCGAGAAGAACTTAGAATTGATTTGTTTTCTACCATTCCGGAACGTCGATCTATAAATCTTCCATGCGTGGATGGATAAGCTGAAGGTGCTACTAAAGTGGTCTAACTCTAATCCCTGGTAACGCTTTCCTATAAGGCCTTTCTTCGGACTCTTTTACTTGGGTGGGACTTTTATAAATAAATAGTGGAGACACTGCTGCTACAACTCTATTTCCTCCGCTGATGGATTCTTTCCAATCTTCTGAGGGGCGAGGGCGTATGCGTGTGAACGCTTGGTTCAAGCTCTTCGCATAGACATGATCTCGGAAGACTCGTTTTTAGACCGAAGCGATTCTTTGAACGAGTTCTTTCTCTTTCTTGCGAATGCTGATGGTTGGATTCAATGTTCTGGATCAGGTCCCTTGACCTTAGCGGCCTCGTTCTTTAAAAAAAGAACTACATTCAGTCAGTGACACAGCTATTGACTCAGCTGTGAAGGAATGAATGGCGAATCGAGGGAGGAATATGGTAAAAGCTATGCTCAAAAGTAGGTGGTCGACAACATTGGTATCCCTTGCCAACTCTTGACCAGAGATACAAAGCACCTGCAGCTGAGGCATATCTCAGTAGCTTGCAGGAAGAGAAAGATGTACTTAAACACTATAGATCTTCGCGTGATCCGCATCCCCAGACCAGCCAAGCCAATAGAAGAAATAGAAAAGAAAGGGCTTCATATACTACATTAGATAGCAAGTGGAAGGATTTGCCAATGCGAAATTGAATTGAAATTGAGTAGTAGGCACTTTCTTAATATCATGCGAACGGAAGGCTGGTATCGATGCCCAGGCTATATATACGCTATTAAATAAATTCTTGGTGTAACGTCAGTCAGCAAAGAAAATAAATAAGAATTTCATAAAGAATGAAAGGCAGGAAACAAGGAGAAGGAAGCTAGCAAACAATATGAAGGAAGACCTTTAAAGCCTTATTCGTACTCCACGGGACCACGTATAATAGTTTCTTCTGAATGGAACCGTACCGATCTACTAAACGAAGGTGTTCACGAGAGGGAAGGGCTTATCTTCAAATTCGGTATCAACTGAGCTCCAAAATTTCATTCATAACAAAGGAAATGGCACCGAAACAAACTTATCTGCAACCCTGACACCAGCAAGCACGGCAAATTGATCCTAAAAACCAAAGGGCGTTAGCCAAGTCGAGGCTTTTGAAAAGCCTTACCTACAACGCGAGTCTCCTATTATCAACCATTCTAGTTTCAAAAATGTTCCCATCAGTGCTGCTACTCGACTTTCTCATCTCCTATTTCTAGTTATCTTACAATTAGAGTAGAGTCAGGTAAAAACGAATTGTGAGGATCACTTGCTTACCACTTAAAAAGTAAACGAACCACCCACAATTAGAATTAGAGTTATACTAAAATAAATTTCCCGGTTATTCTAGAAGTTAACTCTTAAAGTTGCGCGGGTAGCTCTCAGGCCTATTACTCCAGGCACACTTTTCTCAACACTACGTTGCTATAAGCTATGCTTCCTCAGACTCTGTTGACTCCCCTCTCAAGCAGGTAAAGAAGCTCTTTCCATTCTTGCCTAGTGACTAAGATTTTAACACTTGTTGTGTCAAAGATTTTATCATAAAACACTAACTGAAGTGTTAGAGGGATTCACTTTCGATAAGAATCCAAAAGCAAGTTCCCTATACTACCTTCTTTCCCTCCTCTGTTTCTGTCTTTAAGAGGCAGTGCATCCGGCAGGAATCGAAACCTATCTTTTTTACCCATTTAGCCTTTCTAGGTTGGTGGGCGCTTTCACCATTCAGCCATGGATGCTTTAGCGAGTGAACTAGGTTTTTATTTGAGAGCGAACTAGGTTTTTAGTGGTATTACTTCTCGAGCTTCTATTTCTTCCGTTAAAGGGAGATTCGGGGAAAAGATGGAATAGGAAGACGTGTTTCCAGAACGAACAAGATACGGGTAGAGAAGGGGAAGTTAGCAAAGTTAGACAAGATTGGAATGGGCATAGGAACATGTATTGATGTACCAGATCGGCTAATGCTCCCAGGTTGATGCCGATGTATTCCACCAGTTGACTGGAGACTTTATTAATTGGTATATCGATCGGTCCCAGCACGGATTGAAATAGGAGCCGGTTCGACAGGAAGCTTTTGAAACGCAGTGCACCCAGGTAAATAAGGAACAAGATGAATACCGAAGTTAACGAGCATCCCACACCCGAAAGGTACCCCACATAGGCCTTCCCGAAACCCCCCAGTCACTAACGTAAACAAAGTAGAAAAAGCACCAATTTCTGTACCGGTTCCGGAAGAGCGAAGAAAAAGGGGATGTTTTGTTAATGGGAACAAGGAACTGTTATAGCTGTCGCGATATAAATAACTATACTCATCCGAGCCGCAGGAACATGTACATACGAAATACGAGAATTTCCACCTTGTTGAAGATCTGGTGGTGCTACCCGAAGACTTAAATGAATAGCCATCGCTGTTAAAGAACAACCGAGATCCAATGAGGAATTTGCGCGTAGCTTTTTGTCTTGACATAAAAAAATAAGGTTGTAATAACGAAACTGACATTTATTTTCCTTGCCTTGCAAGTGGAACAAGAAAGACTATATAGTGATTTTGATTCTATAAACAATCAAAGGATTTCGCATGCTTTCCATGGAATGCCGGAATTCCCCTGCTTAGTTTTCGCTCCGCTCGTGCGTGGCACTCCTTGCTTGCGGAGCGGCATATCGGAAAAAGAAGGATTTACTTTCTATACGGGCCCGTCCCCTCTTACCCCTAACTAACGATTATGCTACTCTCGCCTTTTTGTAATCTTCTCTTTCCAAAATTCACTACTAATTTTGACTACCTCCTTAGTCACCCTATCCACTCTCGTCCTGTTTTCGGGTTCCCTTTCAGGGGATGAGGATATTTCGATGATTTCTCCCTCCGTAGGTGGAAAACGCGTGGGTGAGTAGAGTCTGTGCTTTGCTTTGGGGGGCACCGGCAAGAAGCTTCTCGGCCACCCTACTCTGACTTGATTAGCTACTTACTAGTAACTAGGATCGTTCAAACAGTCAGTCAGCAATGCGTACTTCTTTCCTAGTTGAGTGGATCTGCGTAGCAGAGCCCAATCTTCTACCACAAGCTCTGACCTGACTTGTTGTACTTGATTCACCCACGTAAATAGACAAGGGCTTTCATCCCATAAAAGAGAAGTGAGTCCGCATGTCGGCAAATGATTTGGAATTGGAACTGGCCACAGAGGAAACCGAAGCCCTAACTCCCCATTCTTTCTATCTTACATCGCCATCGAGCCCTGGCTGTAGAGTAACAGGTTTCTAATCGCAATGGATTTCTGTTTTCTTTGGCTTTTCCATTCGCTTCGTTCAACCGATAGATAGCTCGGCTTCTATTAGCTGAGAATGGTTTGTCAAGGAAAGGTTTCGCTATACAACAACAATGAACTCACTTCTGATCAAATTGGGTGAATCGGTAATCTTTCTCTGTCTTGTGAGAGAGAGTCACTTGCTGTATTGAGAGCGGGTGGGTGACATGCATTAAGCGAAATCAGTTGTTATGTTTTTGATCTTCTTTGCGCGAGAAGACCCTTGACTGAGGAGACGTGTTTGGCTTGGATGATACCGCTATGCTCCTATTCACTTTCAGAGACCGCTCTGAGTTTGCCGCAGGCAACCCTTTCACTAAGAAAATTTTCGCCATTAACGAAATGCCACTATTCCACAATGCTTCTTGATTTATGTGTAGGAGCGGTAGTAGTGAAGAAAATGGAGGGAGAAGAAAGAAAGCGATGTGACACGAGAATAGATCACATCCGACAGCCAGCCATGCCATTAGATAGATCCGCTCTGAGTCTTCTGCAGGATGAGATCCGCTTGGTCTTGTGATAGGGGCTTGAGGAGGAAGAAGAGGGGATTTCTGAAAAAAGAATGAATCTCCTTATTTATAGGGAACAGGACTGTGACTTCCTCAAACGAAACGAATGTGGCTTTCGTGATAAGGCAAATCCTTCGTTCGGTACAATCAACATATTGAATCTACGCTCGCTCGACTCGGTGCTGAATGAACTCCTCATTGATTTCGGGCTGCTCGTAGGGGGACTGTGAAAGCAAGCGTAGGAGATCAAAATGTGAGTCGATGGGTAAAAAAGGGAAGCAGGAAAGGGTTCTGATGTGAATTCTTCTTGTTTGTATATCTATCTGCTTGAAACCTAAAAATTCTTCCCTTATCACACTACACTTTCTCTTCCTTATTCCATTTCACTGAGCTAAGCAACACTTTTTCACGTATTCACCTTAGATAAATTGGTCATATTGATCTGTCGTCTTGTTCTCGATAGGAAACTTGCTGCTGTCTTGGTTGGTTTGAGAGCAGGCACTGTCTATATATCCAAAACCGGAGGAGGGATCACAGACGATCGGAGATTTTGGATTGAGATGGATGGTTGTGCTTGAAGTTACGAGTCGGGTAATGCTAAGTTGAATCGGCTGATCCGTTTCATCCTCTTTCGGCAAAGGAAGTTGGACTTTAGTTAGCTAAAAAAAACTGTACCAGCAGCCCTGTCTGTGCCCTTTGAGTCTATAGCCGCCAAATCTAAACCTCGTACGGCTTCTTTTTCAATGATCGGTGACAATGAATGCTACGAATGTTCGCTTCCACTAATGTCGTCTAAGAATTGTGAGGTGCCCATAGCTTCCCGGACCCGGAAGAAGAGAGTCATTGTCGTTTCCTGACCGATATGGATGCAACCCCTCGCCTCGGGAAATACCACCAGTAGAGTCTGCGGAAGGTGTCGTTCAGGAGAGATGCTGGGCTCTAGATATGCGAGTGAGATACCCGCCCTCGGTCATGACCTGGGTTGAAGAAGGAATCTATGTTCTTGGAAGCAAAGAAAGAACTCCGGTATTCCGGCCTTAGATTTTTGCTCTGTAGGGGCTACCCTATGGGCTGTTATCTCAAGGTCCTGGTTAGGCTCTTCTTGTTGTCTCTTAGAGGCTAAAAAAGAATTGTCTCTTGTGGGAGTGCCCAATAAGGATGAAGAGACCTGGTTACTTGAAGGTACCTTTATAAATGAATAGTGAAAAGGTTACCTAGCCTATGATCCTCCATATCCTCCAGAGATTGAACTACGAGCCACGGGATACATATTGCCCAAATTGAACCTAAAAGATGGACCAAAAGAGCATTTGGCGAGGTTCATCGCTCAGCGTGGAGATACTTCTGGAAACTAAAACTTGTTATTTAGGTTTAACCCTCGTCGCTTACCCACATAGCTTTCTCTTGGTATACCTACCTCTGTGCCTCCTAATTCCGTGAAGTCCTGGGAGCATATGTGCGATTTATTCAGGCGGATTCCGACCTTCCAAAGAAAGAAGTCAGTCACTACTGACGACTTGAGGAAATGCATCCAGGAACCGACAGAGAAAGCCCAGGAGTTCATTGCTCGATTCAGACTCTTGGCGATGCAATGTTCGGAGCCTATTCCAAAAAACAAGTCTCTATTTGATTGCATTATGAATTTCGAATTCCTCTTGCTCCTGTCGGGATAACGACATTTGCGCAGTTAATAGAACGAGCTTCAGAATTTATGGATATTGGAGAAAGAGGTGAAAGCTATCTCATTCCGCTCAAACTAAGTCGGACAGACGTTTTCAAAAAAGTTTGTACCACAACCACAGTAGATGAAGAATAAGGGCAAAGAACATAAAGAGCAAAAGAAGTACAATTTCTATCTCGTTCACACTGAAAAGTTGTTTGAAGTTCTTATGTCCTTTGGAGCTCTCGAGTTGCCTGACTCCGATTAAAAACCTTTTCCAGGTGCTGAAAACAATTCCTGCTACTGTCAGTGTCACAGGAGGATGGGTCACGGCACAGGCTATTGTGGAACACTGCTTGATATTATTCAAGATTAGATTGCTAATTAAGAATTAGGACTAGTCCCCAGAAGGGTAAAAAAAAAGATCCATTGCCGAATCTGAAAGAGTACAGTCCAGAGACGGGCAAAGCTGTCCAATTGAATGAAGCATAGTGCATCTTTCATTAAGTGAGATTCCAATTCCATCTGTTACGGCTAGGAAGCGGATGAGTGGCCGTATTCGACCACCTCTTTATCTTATCTTACGGCTAGTTCCTTTAGATTCGGGAAAGTTTTCCATTAGATTAGGGGAAGGAGAGAAATTGTTTGTTTATCTTCCCTTTTTTTTAACCATTCTTCTTCTCGATAGCCAGATAGCATAAGAATATTGTTACTAAGAAAGCAGCAAATCCCTTCTTTCTACGAAGAAGCTAAATAGACTTAAAAAAAATTACCTTGCAACAGAAGTTTTTTTTAGTAGTCCACTTTGACTGATAGATCCCAGATCTTCAATTACCAGCCCCACCCTATTTTGGTAAAATAAGATATGCGTAGCGCTTCATATGAACATGCCTCTATCAATTGAGAGGCTCTAACTGAGCTCTTGAATGCTCTTAGGCTACCGTAACGAGAAGAATGAATTCCGACGCGAGCATTCCATCTTACAGTAATCCCTTCCTTTTTCCTATTGATTGATTATCCGATTTGAACCAACAATTCATCCTTATGGGGATGCTACTTTCCGTGTCGTGCCACCACTTGTCCTTGTACGCGGTAAAATATATAGTATAGTATGCTTTCTATGAAAGCTCGTAAGATCCGCTGACAAAACAGAAAACCAATTCACTCGCTCAGTCTCTTTGACTAAATGGTTAAAGCACTTAACCGGCTTACCTTTTTCAGCCGTACCGTGGGTCAAACTCTGTATGTAGATAGAGCCCCTATGCTCCTAATGTAGAGCTGGAACTACAACAAACAGTTACCGTGGAATCCGCGATCACACATGAGTTACAGTTGTTTTTCCGGTGAAGCTAGTACTTTACTTGAGTATACCATACTTTTTGTGTTGGAAACACCATTGTCACACGGGTCTAATAAGAATATTGACTGGCAGGTGAGCTAAAAGCCAACACCTGAGTCAGTCAGTCTTCCACTTCAGTTGCTGGTTGGGTAGGTCAAACCGCGAGTACGAGATAACTCAGAGGCACTGTAATACCTATCGATGTTGGTTGTCAGTCTTCGGCATTGATTTTCCTTGAGCGGAGGAAATGGTGCTTTGTCGATCCGATTTCTCACTTCTTCTCTTACGAGATTTCTAGTTTCATGAAAAGAGCGCTCTTTCTATCAACGCAGGGCTCAGACCTTTTTACAGCAGTTGAATGGGTTTAGCTTAGAATTGAATCATGCCCCGCAAGATTGGCTGGCCATTGAGGACTTGTTCCGATGAGTTTAAAAGTGCCGGCGAGGCACGGGCTTAGTAAGTGAATCGGCAAGTTGGTCAGAAGTATGAACATGAGAAATACGCAATTTACCAGTAGCAACTTGATCTCGAACGAAATGGAAGTCAATGGCAATGCGCTTCATACGAGAATGGAACACGGGGTTGGCGCAAACATAAGTGGCACTTACATTGTCACAATAGATGACTGGAGTGGGTGAGATTGGAACTTTCAGCTCTTGAAGAAGATTCATGATCCAATTGACTTCAGCGGCAGTGGAGGCAATGGCCCGATATTCGGCTTCGGGTGGAGGATCGAGCAACTGTCTTTTGCTTTTTATAAACTCCAAGAGATAGGATTGGCTCCAAGGAAAACAACATAAGCTGAAGTGGAAGTTCGATCATTAGGATCACCGGCCCAATCTGCATCTGCAAATGCGTGAAGAGTGCGAGGAGAATTCTTACGGAGCAAGAGACCTTAGTCAAGAGTGCCAACTAGATATCGGAGGAGGCGTTTTACAGCCACACCAATGAAGTGTGGATGGGCAATGCATGAACTGAGAGAGCTTGTTGATGGCAAAGGAGACGTCAGGACGAGTCAAAGAGAGATATTGTAAGGACCCAAGAGCTTGACGGTATATTTTGGATCAACCGGTGGCGAGCCATCTGATAATTTAAGCACTTCAGTAGTAGCAATAGGCGTTGAGACATCCTTGGCATCAGCCATGTTAAGTCGATGCAAGAGGTCACTGATATACTTCCTTTGAGATAAGAACAAGCCATTAGCAGTGTAGTGAGCTTCAACTCCAAGGAAATAAGAAAAGCTGGTTTATAGAGAATCGTTTGGCAAGAGTAGAGATAAAAGCATTCACTTCAGCTGCTGCGGATCCAGTGATGATTATATCATCAACATAAACTAGTATATAAATAACCTAACCTAAAATGGGGAGTTAAGTATAAACAATGAGGAATGTGAGGAATCCTTCATATACTAAAAAGGTACGAAGCTCGTTATACCAAGCACGAGTGCCGAAGGCCATAAATAGGCTTATGCAACTTGCAAACATAATCAGGAGTCAAAAAGTCTGAAAACCCAGGTGGTTGTTCCATGAATACTTCATCAGTTAAAGAACCCTGCAAGAACGCGTTATTTACATCGAGTTGGCGAATAGGCCAACTATTAGTCACAGCAAGAGTAAGCAATTTACCTAGATGCCATTGACTTATTAATATTAATAAAAAAACAACATATGTTGAATCTGACTCGATCCAGAGGTATTTCCAGCCCTTGGAGTGTGCTATAGCGATAGCCGTCCCCAACCCACTCTGCCTGATATGCGAATCCGCTGCCCAACGAAAGCGCAAAGCATCCATGTACACTCTGCAGTTTCGAAAGATTCCTCCGGTCCTGGCTGACCTCTTCGAGCATCCATCTGTATTAACTTGAATCCATCCAGGAGGTGGAGGTTGCCATAGAATAGAGTGGATCACCGGAGCTTTGCGTGGTTTCCCTTTAAGCCCCAACGCCCGAAGTCTAAGCAGATCAGTCTGCGAAAGTGTGCTTCGAGCCCAGTTGAGCTTTCCAAGTTCTCACGTGCGGATGGGAGGCGCGAATGCTATTTGCCAACTGGTGACCCTGCCCGAGCAGTTCAGAAAGTTCCTCTTCCGTCTTCTCACGAGCAGACAAAACTTGGGTCAACTTCTGGATAAACTTCACTTTGCTTTTCAATTCTCTCGCTGGAAGAAGGACTCCCACTATATGACAGGCAACTGCCACTGGACTAACATCGGAACCGAAGACCC
>NC_050104.1:77911196-78007040 GCF_902167145.1 Zea mays | reverse complement strand
CGATTTCAATGTAAGATAAGAAATGTTAGATTTGTTGATGGATGTACACAGATATATAATATACTGGGACTTTCGATACAGAGTGAAATGAACTACCAGCTTTCCAAGGAATCCCGTCGTTCTTCCTTACTAAAAGACTATTGCATGCACCTGCATACGCAGCTAATTCTTGTAAGTAGTTACAAACGTTTCCTTCTTTTATATATAGGCATTTCAAGAGGCCCTTCTCATTTTCTTTGAAGGAGTTGCTCTTATTTATCTTCAGGCTGCTTTATCTAAGAAGGATTCTTCTGCTCTTTAAAGGAGGTTTTTTGATTTAGGTTGTTAAGAATAGCAATGTTAGGGAAAGTAATTCATTGATGTAGCCGACTTTCTTGATGATAGGAATCTACATTCGTTCTCAACGTGAAATCCCGTCTTATCTGCTTAGCCGCCTAGCGGAGTTGCCTGTGTGAGGCATCAAAATAGCCTTCCCAGCGAGTGGATGAATGGAGCGAGAAGAACTTAGAATTGATTTGTTTTCTACCATTCCGGAACGTCGATCTATAAATCTTCCATGCGTGGATGGATAAGCCTGAAGGTGCTACTAAGTGGTCTAACTCTAATCCCTGGTAACTGCTTTCCTATAAGGCCTTTCTTCGGACTCTTTTACTTGGGTGGGACTTTTATAAATAAATAGTGGAGACACTGCTGCTACAACTCTATTTCCTCGCTGATGGATTCTTTCCAATCTTCTGAGGGGCGAGGGCGTATGCGTGTGAACGCTTGGTTCAAGCTCTTCGCATAGACATGATCTCGGAAGACTCGTTTTTAGACCGAAGCGATTCTTTGAACCGAGTTCTTTCTCTTTCTTGCGAATGCTGATGGTTGGATTCAATGTTCTGGATCAGGTCCCTTGACCTTAGCGGCCTCGTTCTTTAAAAAAAAGAACTACATTCAGTCAGTGACACAGCTATTGACTCAGCTGTGAAGGAATGAATGGCGAATCGAGGGAGGAATATGGTAAAAGCTATGCTCAAAAGTAGGTGGTCGACAACATTGGTATCCCTTGCCAACTCTTGACCAGAGATACAAAGCACCTGCAGCTGAGGCATATCTCAGTAGCTTGCAGGAAGAGAAAGATGTACTTAAACACTATAGATCTTCGCGTGATCCGCATCCCCCAGACCAGCCAAGCCAATAGAAGAAATAGAAAAGAAAGGCTTCATATACTACATTAGATAGCAAGTGGAAGGATTTGCCAATGCGAAATTGAATTGAAATTGAGTAGTAGGCACTTTCTTAATATCATGCGAACGGAAGGCTGGTATCGATGCCCAGGCTATATATACGCTATTAAATAAATTCTTGGTGTAACGTCAGTCAGCAAAGAAAATAAATAAGAATTTCATAAAGAATGAAAGGCAGGAAACAAGGAGAAGGAAGCTAGCAAACAATATGAAGGAAGACTTTAAAGCCTTATTCGTACTCCACGGGACCACGTATAATAGTTTCTTCTGAATGGAACCGTACCGATCTACTAAACGAAGGTGTTCACGAGAGGGAAGGGCTTATCTTCAAATTCGGTATCAACTGAGCTCCAAAATTTCATTCATAACAAAGGAAATGGCACCGAAACAACTTATCTGCAACCCTGACACCAGCAAGCACGGGCAAATTGATCCTAAAACCAAAGGGCGTTAGCCAAGTCGAGGCTTTTGAAAAGCCTTACCTACAACGCGAGTCTCCTATTATCAACCATTCTAGTTTCAAAAAATGTTCCCATCAGTGCTGCTACTCGACTTTCTCATCTCCTATTTCTAGTTATCTTACAATTAGAGTAGAGTCAGGTAAAACGAATTGTGAGGATCACTTGCTTACCACTTAAAAAGTAACGAACCACCCACAATTAGAATTAGAGTTATACTAAAATAAATTTCCCGGTTATTCTAGAAGTTAACTCTTAAAGTTGCGCGGGTAGCTCTCAGGCCTATTACTCCAGGCACACTTTTCTCAAACACTACGTTGCTATAGCTATGCTTCCTCAGACTCTGTTTGACTCCCCTCTCAAGCAGGTAAAGAAGCTCTTTCCATTCTTGCCTAGTGACTAAGATTTTAACACTTGTTGTGTCAAAGATTTTATCATAAAACACTAACTGAAGTGTTAGAGGGATTCACTTTCGATAAGAATCCAAAAGCAAGTTCCCTATACTACCTTCTTTCCCTCCTCTGTTTCTGTCTTTAAGAGGCAGTGCATCCGGCAGGAATCGAACCTACTTTTTACCCATTTAGCCTTTCTAGGTTGGTGGGCGCTTTCACCATTCAGCCATGGATGCTTTAGCGAGTGAACTAGGTTTTTATTTGAGAGCGAACTAGGTTTTTAGTGGTATTACTTCTCGAGCTTCTATTTCTTCCGTTAAGGGAGATTCGGGAAAAGATGGAATAGGAAGACGTGTTTCCAGAACGAACAAGATACGGGTAGAGAAGGGGAAGTTAGCAAAGTTAGACAAGATTGGAATGGGCATAGGAACATGTATTGATGTACCAGATCGGCTAATGCTCCCAGGTTGATGCGATGTATTCCACCAGTTGACTGGAGACTTTATTATTGGTATATCGATCGGTCCAGCACGGATTGAAATAGGAGCCGGTTCGACAGGAAGCTTTTGAAAACGCAGTGCACCCAGGTAAATAAGGAACAAGATGAATACAGAAGTTAAACGAGCATCCCACACCCGAAAGGTACCCCACATAGGCCTTCCCCGAAACCCCCCAGTCACTAACGTAAACAAAGTAGAAAAAGCACCAATTTCTGTACCGGTTCCGGAAGAGCGAAGAAAAAGGGGATGTTTTGTTAATGGGAACAAGGAACTGTTTATAGCTGTCGCGATATAAATAACTATACTCATCCGAGCCGCAGGAACATGTACATACGAAATACGAGAATTTCCACCTTGTTGAAGATCTGGTGGTGCTACCCGAAGACTTAAATGAATAGCCATCGCTGTTAAGAACAACCGAGATCCAATGAGAATTTGCGCGTAGCTTTTTGTCTTTGACATAAAAAAATAAGGTTGTAATAACGAAACTGACATTTTATTTTTCCTTGCCTTGCAAGTGGAACAAGAAAGACTATATAGTGATTTTGATTCTATAAACAATCAAAGGATTTCGCATGCTTTCCATGGAATGCCGGAATTCCCCTTGCTTAGTTTTCGCTCCGCTCGTGCGTGGCACTCCTTGCTTGCGGAGCGGCATATCGGAAAAAGAAGGATTTACTTTCTATACGGGCCCGTCCCCTCTTACCCCTAACTAACGATTATGCTGCTCTCGCCTTTTTGTAATCTTCTCTTTCCAAAATTCACTACTAATTTTGACTACCTCCTTAGTCACCCTATCCACTCTCGTCCTGTTTTCGGGTTCCCTTTCAGGGGATGAGGATATTTCGATGATTTCTCCCTCCGTAGGTGGAAAACGCGTGGGTGAGTAGAGTCTGTGCTTTGCTTTGGGGGGCACCGGCAAGAAGCTTCTCGGCCACCCTACTCTGACTTGATTAGCTACTTACTAGTAACTAGGATCGTTCAAACAGTCAGTCAGCAATGCGTACTTCTTTCCTAGTTGAGTGGATCTGCGTAGCAGAGCCCAATCTTCTACCACAAGCTCTGACCTGACTTGTTGTACTTGATTCACCCACGTAAATAGACAAGGGCTTTCATCCCATAAAAGAGAAGTGAGTCCGCATGTCGGCAAATGATTTGGAATTGGAACTGGCCACAGAGGAAACCGAAGCCCTAACTCCCCATTCTTTCTATCTTACATCGCCATCGAGCCCTGGCTGTAGAGTCACAGGTTTCTAATCGCAATGGATTTCTGTTTTCTTTGGCTTTTCCATTCGCTTCGTTCAACCGATAGATAGCTCGGCTTCTATTAGCTGAGAATGGTTTTGTCAAGGAAAGGTTTCGCTATACAACAACAATGAACTCACTTCTGATCAAATTGGGTGAATCGGTAATCTTTCTCTGTCTTGTGAGAGAGAGTCACTTGCTGTATTGAGAGCGGGTGGGTGACATGCATTAAGCGAAATCAGTTGTTATGTTTTTGATCTTCTTTGCGCGAGAAGACCCTTGACTGAGGAGACGTGTTTGGCTTGGATGATACCGCTATGCTCCTATTCACTTTCAGAGACCGCTCTGAGTTTGCCGCAGGCAACCCTTTCACTAAGAAAATTTTCGCCATTAACGAAATGCCACTATTCCACAATGCTTCTTTGATTTATGTGTAGGAGCGGTAGTAGTGAAGAAAATGGAGGGAGAAGAAAGAAAGCGATGTGACACGAGAATAGATCACATCCGACAGCCAGCCATGCCATTAGATAGATCCGCTCTGAGTCTTCTGCAGGATGAGATCCGCTTGGTCTTGTGATAGGGGCTTGAGGAGGAAGAAGAGGGGATTTCTGAAAAAAAGAATGAATCTCCTTATTTATAGGGAACAGGACGTGTGACTTCCTCAAACGAAACGAATGTGGCTTTCGTGATAAGGCAAATCCTTCGTTCGGTACAATCAACATATTGAATCTACGCTCGCTCGGCTCGGTGCTGAATGAACTCCTTCATTGATTCCGGGCTGCTCGTAGGGGGACTGTGAAAGCAAGCGTAGGAGATCAAAATGTGAGTCCGATGGGTAAAAAAGGGAAGCAGGAAAGGGTTCTGATGTGAATTCTTCTTGTTTGTATATCTATCTGCTTGAAAACCTAAAAATTCTTCCCTTATCACACTACACTTTCTCTTTCCTTATTCCATTTCACTGAGCTAAGCAACACTTTTTCACGTATTCACCTTAGATAAATTGGTCATATTGATCTGTCGTCTTGTTCTCGATAGGAACTTGCTGCTGTCTTGGTTGGTTTGAGAGCAGGCACTGTCTATATATCCAAAACCGGAGGAGGGATCACAGACGATCGGAGATTTTGGATTGAGATGGATGGTTGTGCTTGAAGTTACGAGTCGGGTAATGCTAAGTTGAATCGGCTGATCCGTTTCATCCTCTTTCGGCAAAGGAAGTTGGACTTTAGTTAGCTAAAAAAACTGTACCAGCAGCCTGTCTGTGCCCTTTGAGTCTATAGCCGCCAAATCTAAACCTCGTACGGCTTCTTTTTTCAATGATCGGTGACAATGAATGCTACGAATGTTCGCTTCCACTAATGTCGTCTAAGAATTGTGAGGTGCCCATAGCTTCCCGGACCCGGAAGAAGAAGAGTCATTGTCGTTTCCTGACCGATATGGATGCACCCCTCGCCTCGGGAAATACCACCAGTAGAGTCTGCGGAAGGTGTCGTTCAGGAGAGATGCTGGGCTCTAGATATGCGAGTGAGATACCCGCCCTCGGTCATGACCTGGGTTGAAGAAGGAATCTATGTTCTTGGAAGCAAAGAAAGAACTCCGGTATTCCGGCCTTAGATTTTTGCTCTGTAGGGGCTACCCTATGGGCTGTTATCTCAAGGTCCTGGTTAGGCTCTTCTTGTTGTCTCTTAGAGGCTAAAAAGAATTGTCTCTTGTGGGAGTGCCCAATAAGGATGAAGAGACCTGGTTACTTGAAGGTACCTTTATAAATGAATAGTGAAAAGGTTACCTAGCCTATGATCCTCCATATCCTCCAGAGATTGACTACGAGCCACGGGATACATATTGCCCAAATTGAACCTAAAAGATGGACCAAAAGAGCATTTGGCGAGGTTCATCGCTCAGCGTGGAGATACTTCTGGAAACTAAAACTTGTTATTTAGGTTTAACCCTCGTCGCTTACCCACATAGCTTTCTCTTGGTATACCTACCTCTGTGCCTCCTAATTCCGTGAAGTCCTGGGAGCATATGTGCGATTTATTCAGGCGGATTCCGACCTTCCAAAGAAAGAAGTCAGTCACTACTGACGACTTGAGGAAATGCATCCAGGAACCGACAGAGAAAGCCCAGGAGTTCATTGCTCGATTCAGACTCTTGGCGATGCAATGTTCGGAGCCTATTCCCAAAAAACAAGTCTCTATTTGATTGCATTATGAATTTCGAATTCCTCTTGCTCCTGTCGGGATAACGACATTTGCGTAGTTAATAGAACGAGCTTCAGAATTTATGGATATTGGAGAAAGAGGTGAAAGCTATCTCATTCCGCTCAAACTAAGTCGTGACAGACGTTTCAAAAAAGTTTGTACCACAACCACAGTAGATGAAGAATAAGGGCAAAGAACATAAAGAGCAAAAGAAGTACAATTTCTATCTCGTTCACACTGAAAAGTTGTTTGAAGTTCTTATGTCCTTTGGAGCTCTCGAGTTGCCTGACTCCGATTAAAAACCTTTTCCAGGTGCTGAAAACAATTCCTGCTACTGTCAGTGTCACAGGAGGATGGGTCACGGCACAGGCTATTGTGGAACACTGCTTGATATTATTCAAGATTAGATTGCTAATTAAGAATTAGACTAGTCCCCAGAAGGGTAAAAAAAAAGATCCATTGCCGAATCTGAAAGAGTACAGTCCAGAGACGGGCAAAGCTGTCCAATTGAATGAAGCATAGTGCATCTTTCATTAAGTGAGATTCCAATTCCATCTGTTACGGCTAGGAAGCGGATGAGTGGCCGTATTCGACCACCTCTTTATCTTATCTTACGGCTAGTTCCTTTAGATTCGGGAAAGTTTTCCATTAGATTAGGGGAAGGGAGAGAAATTGTTTGTTTATCTTCCCTTTTTTTTAACCATTCTTCTTCTCGATAGCCAGATAGCATAAGAATATTGTTACTAAGAAAGCAGCAAATCCGTTCTTTCTACGAAGAAGCTAAATAGACTTAAAAAAAAATTACCTTGCAACAGAAGTTTTTTTTAGTAGTCCACTTTGACTGATAGATCCCAGATCTTCAATTACCAGCCCCACCCTATTTTGGTAAAATAAGATATGCGTAGCGCTTCATATGAACATGCCTCTATCAATTGAGAGGCTCTAACTGAGCTCTTTGAATGCTCTTAGGCTACCGTAACGAGAAGAATGAATTCCGACGCGAGCATTCCATCTTACAGTAATCCCTTCCTTTTTCCCTATTGATTGATTATCCGATTTGAACCAACAATTCATCCTTATGGGGATGCTACTTTCCGTGTCGTGCCACCACTTGTCCTTGTACGCGGTAAAATATATAGTATAGTATGCTTTCTATGAAAGCTCGTAAGATCCGCTGACAAAACAGAAAACCAATTCACTCGCTCAGTCTCTTTGACTAAATGGTTAAAGCACTTAACCGGCTTACCTTTTTCAGCCGTACCGTGGGTCAAACTCTGTATGTAGATAGAGCCCCTATGCTCCTAATGTAGAGCTGGAACTACAACAAACAGTTACCGTGGAATCCGCGATCACACATGAGTTACAGTTGTTTTTCCGGTGAAGCTAGTACTTTACTTGAGTATACCATACTTTTTGTGTTGGAAACACCATTGTCACACGGGTCTAATAAGAATATTGACTGGCAGGTGAGCTAAAAGCCAACACCTGAGTCAGTCAGTCTTCCACTTCAGTTGCTGGTTGGGTAGGTCAAACCGCGAGTACGAGATAACTCAGAGGCACTGTAATACCTATCGATGTTGGTTGTCAGTCTTCGGCATTGATTTTCCTTGAGCGGAGGAAATGGTGCTTTGTCGATCCGATTTCTCACTTCTTCTCTTACGAGATTTCTAGTTTCATGAAAAGAGCGCTCTTTCTATCAACGCAGGGCTCAGACCTTTTTACAGCAGTTGAATGGGTTTAGCTTAGAATTGAATCATGCCCCCGCAAGATTGGCTGGCCATTGAGGACTTGTTCCGATGAGTTTAAAAGTGCCGGCGAGGCACGGGCTTAGTAAGTGAATCGGCAAGTTGGTCAGAAGTATGAACATGAGAAATACGCAATTTACCAGTAGCAACTTGATCTCGAACGAAATGGAAGTCAATGGCAATGCGCTTCATACGAGAATGGAACACGGGGTTGGCGCAAACATAAGTGGCACTTACATTGTCACAATAGATGACTGGAGTGGGTGAGATTGGAACTTTCAGCTCTTGAAGAAGATTCATGATCCAATTGACTTCAGCGGCAGTGGAGGCAATGGCCCGATATTCGGCTTCGGTGGAGGATCGAGCAACTGTCTTTTGCTTTTTATAACTCCAAGAGATAGGATTGGCTCCAAGGAAAACAACATAAGCTGAAGTGGAAGTTCGATCATTAGGATCACTGGCCCAATCGGCATCTGCAAATGCGTGAAGAGTGCGAGGAGAATTCTTACGGAGCAAGAGACCTTAGTCAAGAGTGCCAACTAGATATCGGAGGAGGCGTTTTACAGCACACCAATGAAGTGTGGATGGGCAATGCATGAACTGAGAGAGCTTGTTGATGGCAAAGGAGACGTCAGGACGAGTCAAAGAGAGATATTGTAAGGACCCAAGAGCTTGACGGTATAATTTTGGATCAGCCGGTGGCGAGCCATCTGATAATTTAAGCACTTCAGTAGTAGCAATAGGCGTTGAGACAGCCTTGGCATCAGCCATGTTAAGTCGATGCAAGAGGTCACTGATATACTTCCTTTGAGATAAGAACAAGCCATTAGCAGTGTAGTGAGCTTCAACTCCAAGGAAATAAGAAAGCTGGCTTTATAGAGAATCGTTTGGCAAGAGTAGAGATAAAAGCATTCACTTCAGCTGCTGCGGATCCAGTGATGATTATATCATCAACATAAACTAGTATATAAATAACCTAACCTAAAATGGGGAGTTAAGTATAAACAATGAGGAATGTGAGGAATCCTTCATATACTAAAAAGGTACGAAGCTCGTTATACCAAGCACGAGTGCCGAAGGCCATAAATAGGCTTATGCAACTTGCAAACATAATCAGGAGTCAAAAAGTCTGAAAACCCAGGTGGTTGTTCCATGAATACTTCATCAGTTAAAGAACCCTGCAAGAACGCGTTATTTACATCGAGTTGGCGAATAGGCCAACTATTAGTCACAGCAAGAGTAAGCAATTTACCTAGATGCCATTGACTTATTAATATTAATAAAAAAACAACATATGTTGAATCTGACTCGATCCAGAGGTATTTCCAGCCCTTGGAGTGTGCTATAGCGATAGCCGTCCCCAACCCACTCTGCCTGATATGCGAATCCGCTGCCCAACGAAAGCGCAAAGCATCCATGTACACTCTGCAGTTTCGAAAGATTCCTCCGGTCCTGGCTGACCTCTCGAGCATCCATCTGTATTAACTTGAATCCATCCAGGAGGTGGAGGTTGCCATAGAATAGAGTGGATCACCGGAGCTTTGCGTGGTTTCCCTTTAAGCCCCAACGCCCGAAGTCTAAGCAGATCAGTCTGCGAAAGTGTGCTTCGAGCCCAGTTGAGCTTTCCAAGTTCTCACGTGCGGATGGGAGGCGCGAATGCTATTTGCCAACTGGTGACCCTGCCCGAGCAGTTCAGAAAGTTCCTCTTCCGTCTTCTCACGAGCAGACAAAACTTGGGTCAACTTCTGGATAAACTTCACTTTGCTTTTCAATTCTCTCGCTGGAAGAAGGACTCCCACTATATGACAGGCAACTGCCACTGGACTAACATCGGAACCGAAGACCCAGGCAAGAATCTTCTCTGTAAGAGACCTTAAGAGGTTCTCTGTTCGCACATCCGTTTTCTTGCTCCTCGGCTAAGGGCCTTCGTCTATTCTTGGCAAGCCTTCTTGTCTGTTCTAGTTGTTACAGGCTCCCCGCTCCATCAAACAGTCCGGTGGCAAGGTCGGAAACATGATTCCTCTTTTTTTTCAAAGAAAAGGTTGTCGATTGGTCCATATTCAAATAAGGCAACAAGAGCTTCTATCGGTTCTACTTGATTCTTCCTCTCAACCAGTTCACTTCTCCTTTCCAGCTCGCTATCCTAGTTCTGGCTTTGGAAAAGCATATGTTGGTTGCCTAGTGATGGTGGTTACCTTTGCCAATAGCTCCCATCTTCTTGTGCGTAACCGAAGTCGCGATCAGAAAGGTATCTTTCCGGACACAGAGGGACCAATCTTATCCCTTACTTAACTTGCTGCTGCTAGCTCACATCCTCTAACCTATCCAGCTTTACCAGTGAGAAAAGCTACTACTACAAAATATGGTCCTGCCCTGCGGGGCTAGTTCTTGTTTTCGCTAATCAGCATCCGGGGCCTCAGCTCCGCTCCGATTCGACCTGCTTCCTGGAAATCCCCAATGCACCAATGTACCATTGGCAGATCCTTCTTTCTTTTAAATATCATATATGATCGAAACTAAACCGATATGACTTTCTCCGGAGCATCGCAATCCGAGTTCCTGGTGTACCACCCTTGCTCTCCGAGGCATATGACTTTTCCAGCTAATCCGTTAATCCTATGAATGGAGGGCTGCCTTGCCTTATCGATTATCCCCGTTCGAAGTCGGCTTTGCTTCTGCTTGTTTTAGCTTATACCCCTGATCCGTATATCTGCCTTGGCCCCGCTTTGCATTCATAAATGTCACTATTCGTCGAGTGCTTCCTTACCTGTTTATCACCAGCTCCCATTGCCAACTCTAAATTACATGAATTTCACTAGTCCGCCAATCCAATTAGGATTGTCCTCCCGTCGGTTGCATCGCTCCTGCTCGCAGTAGTCGTTTCTTTGCCGGTGAATCAATTTCATTTCTTCTAAACAGAATAAGGCCGGCATCCTGCTCTCGACTATCCCTACCTTGGTTGGTAAAGTTACTACTCAAAGGATGGCTTTTCTTTCCTACCTACTATTGTATTTGATTCACTTCTTTTCAAATACGAGGGTGAGGGATATTCCTCGACCGGTTCCAATACGAGGATTGTTCCTTCTTTACTAAACTAAACAGTACCTGCATTGCATCCTGTTAGGAAGAAATGGAAAGATATTTCCATTTCTCAAGTCTTCCACGAGCTCTCTCTCTTTCGTAAACCGCCTCTTAAGGTCGAAGATATAAAAATCATACTAAATATAGTAGACAGAACCAACCATTAGCCCTGTCTCTTGCTGTGATTCCATTCCGCCAAGTTAGCTCGAAAGCAAGTAAAGAATTAGCTCAAGTAAACAGAAACAGAAAGAATCAAAAGAAAAAGAGCAGCAAAGCTGGAATGAACCTTGTCTAATAGTATACCTTCTTCGATCTCACGACCCAGGTAGCAGTAGGCAAGTAGTGAATCATACCCCATTCTCTAACTAGAACTCCGGGTGAGCTTTTCAGGGCTATGACGAGGTGCGAAGCAAGGGAAAGCGGTCTTCTTTCCTTTCATGGACCTTTATGAATCGATAATATGAGGAAACGGATGCTCCAAAGAGACAGAGTGGCAAAAAGTAAAGGTAGAAGGGGCAGTCGTCGCTGAGCACCTTTCTTTCCATTTTTCTAAGAAAGGGGTGGACATCTTCAAGGCGATTCCCGTGGGGCCTGGTCGCACAAAGGATGGTAATTGCACAATGGCCCAAGTCTACCCAATTAAGAAAGGGAGCCAGGAATTGTGGATAAAAAATAAGAAAAGAGAAGTGTTTAGCCGTACCAAGCAGGCACTTCTGCCGCCGACTCCCGCCAGGTTGGTTGGCTACCTGTCCATTCGGGGGTGGGTATATAGGGTGCCCAAGGACTCCGGTCTAAGGGCGGCCTTCTTCGTTTCCCGAGTCAAAGACTGGAATTCCTGGATGGAGAATCTGCCTCAATACAACGTGAGCTACTATGCCCAATGGGGACTTCCCCTGCTCTATCAAAGAGGTTTTCCACTAGCACACGACCAACTATCTTTTCAGACTGTATCGCCGTTTATCTTCCTCTGGCCACGAAAGGGATTTTTGCTTTTGGTGAAAAGAGTATTCCTTGGAAGCAGTATCGTAACTGCTCTATTGCGACGACAGAGAAGAGAGGTATTTTGGTGTCCCCACGACTTATATACGTTACGAATTAAGTAGTTGCATCGAAACTCCTTTTCCTTCCTCCTTCAAAAGAAATGCATCCTTAAGCTCTTTCAACGTTAGAACTATAAGATAAGGCTTTGACTATTTGAATTCGACATCAGTAAGTTGGACCAACCTTGAGGAAAGAGAGTAGCTTAAAGGAAAGGATGGAAATATTAACGTATCAATGGATGGAAACATATACAACCTTCAAGCCAAGCAAAGAAAAACAAGCAGTTAGCCGTATCTGGAATGGTGTCCACTTACAAAGAAAGAGATCTAGATCTGGAAATATTCTCATCTCACAACTCCTTAAAGGATACCCCCGACCCTGATATGGAGATAGTAGTAGCACACACAGTCGAGTTCTCTTTTCCTTTCGAGTAAGCAGCACCGAGCCATACCTAAGCTAAGATATGAGAGGCTAGATGACCTTGGTTCTTACCTCAACTGGGAGAATATGATATCTTCTGATTCTGGCATCCGAGTAGAGTAGTAAAGTCCTATACCGCAAGACCTGGGCAGCATATAACCATAGCTTTCCAATCCTGCTTCCTAGCTTGAGGAGAGGATGTTTTCTACGATATATTTCTTCCCTTGCCCCGTGCAGATATGGAAGCCAAAAATGGTATATCCTTGGCGGTTTATTTCTCACTTTGTAGTGGTAACGGGTTCATTCTTCGCGGAGATGAGCAGAAGAGATTCTCCGTTGAGACAAAGTTCTTTATTTCTGGCCCTCCGCTGGCGGTGAATCAAGGATCTATCCAGGATAGAGCTGCATTTTCTTCCAAAAACACAAGCGCAGCACTCTCCTAATCCTAATTTCTAACTAAAACTACTTCTTCCTTTCCTTCTTCAAAAGATAGGAGAAATGACAAGCTAAGAGAAGTATTGGTACAAGTATCGGTAATGCTAGCCTGTAGTGGGATTGCTTCCTTCGAATAAGAATAAGGGATGCGGTATCAACTCTAATGACTCCTATCTTTTGAAAACCAACTAACTCCCAAATTCCTGTTCCTCTTCATTCTCGTAAAAGAGAGGATGGATTGAGATAAAGTCTATCTCATATAGCTGTCAAAGTAGTACTTGCTATTTTAGCTTGGGAAAGTGGATTTCTTTTTGAAAAATGTTTGTGCTGGAAAATGACTCAAGCCTATTTTCCACAGGGAGAAGAGAAGAAAAAGTCTATCTCCCCTAGTGGGAAAACCACGGAACCCTATTTTCGCTTGGGCGGCAGGCTCGATTGACAAAAAAGTGTATCTCACCTAGTGGCAAAAGTAGTACTTTTGACCTATCAACTCAGCAACTTCCCTGACTTGACTGGAATTTACGTAGATGAGCGATGCGTTTTAGTAAGATCTTCTGAGATGAGAATCGACTGCTTTCCTGATGAAGTGAGGGTATAGGGAAGTATATGCACAGCACACATACAGAGATCCCTGAAACCAAGTAGATGACAACAAAAAGAAGTCCCTGAAAGCAAGGAAGACTTAACCTACATGGCCAACAACACTTCCTCCTGAATAAATGTCAGCTCTAACTTCTTCTGAGGGGAGCAAGTGAAAAAGCGCAAGTACAGATTCGTAGGTTCAGCTTTAAGCAAAGTGCTCTCATTTATGTGTTTTGCATTGTGAAATGAGTCCTACTTCCCGTTCCTAATTCCTCTTTTAGAAGAGATGTAGCTTGCCTTTAGTGGCTGGTTCCATCATTTTGGGGCAGCATAAGATTTTAAAGATGGACTCCCTTTTTTTCTCGAAGGTTGATTCCTTGCGGAGAACGATAATAGCCTGCCTCACTCAGAAATGGATGGCATACATATAAAGGTGAAGCTTCCTCCGAAAAGAGTTCTTATCGTGGGTGCGGGTCTGTGTTCCCATGGTTGCTTGGTTGAAATAGTCTCTTTGCTTTTCAGCCGGTTCTCATCTAGCCAGTTCGTTATTCATTTCTATATGATCAATGGAGAAGGTCGGTATCCTTCTTCCTAGCTTGATTGGTCGCCCTGATTTGATTTCGGTAAGGGAGGCAAGGGAAAGGTTTCTTCCGGGCGGCTTACCACTTGATTGATCCATATGTTCCAGGAACTTCGGCTTGGCCGGAGGATCAGATTTCTTTTGAAAAAACTGAGTCTCAATGGGAAAATCGTCCATTATCGCTTTTTCCCTCGTACGAGTCAATTTCAAATGAAAAACTTGATGCTCACTATACGGCAAATGTTCATTCTCGCTTTTTCCCTCTAGAGAGTCGATTGACAATTCAAATTCTTTATCTCGCTATACGGCGAAAGTCCATTTTTTTGGCATGAAATCATCCCATTTCGCTAATAAAAAAGGCTTGAGGACGAAAATCCCGGGATTCCATACTTGATTCTTTTCTTCAGACTCTCGTACGAGGGAAAATCTGGTTGATAGCGAAAATCACGGGAAAACGGACTAGGCGGAGGTGGGAACTCTACTTTACTTTAATGGGAACTCATTATAGGAAGGATTGGTAGGAAGCAAGTCCATATTGGTACCAGTCTTGTTGCGATGAATGGGATCAGGATCAGTCAAGAGAGAGTTCTCTTCTAGCGAGTGCCGGTAGTGAGAAGCCAGCTCTATCTCAGAAGTGAGCTCCGTAGACACCCGGGGAATTCTATTTTTGTTGTGATAGTGGGAATAGGCCCTGATCAAATAAATACATATATAGGGGCAGGCCCGAGTCGATCAATGAGGATCAGTAGCGTGTCCATAATCCAAGAATTTTTCTGTGCCAGCTTAGCTTAGAACCCGCATAAAGATGAGCCTTAACAGTGTGCTTGCTATTGAATATGGAAATGAAATGAACAGTCTCGAGTGTGGGTCGTGAACGAACCCTGTAACGTATCCAATCCAATGACAAAAAAAGAATAAATGGGTCTGTGACTACTTGACTTTGTTTCACTTCCAGTTTTGAATGGAATCGATGCCATCCTGTCCTTTCAATGCTATGAGGCTGATGGTGGGACGAGCACTAGCAAATGGAGATTTCTCGGGCCAATCCAAGAACTGCTTGCTGACTTTGAGTTTCCGATGAGCAACTCACTCCTATAAAGAGTTCCCAATTTCCATACTTAACTTAACTTAACTTAACTTATATAGGCGATAGCGCACCGAGCGCGGATCTATCTTAGGTAGAGGAATATGAAAGTCCGGAATATGAATCATGCCACTGTCTGTCTACGTCTACTAGACCCGCACCTACTATTCTTGAGTCAAGAGAAACCTTAGAACGGCACTCCAGAAAGAGAGATACTAATAGTAAATATCCAGATCCAGATCTACTTCCGAGCGAGCAAATAGTCACCATAAGGTTCCAATAGAAGAGATGGCTGATTTCTTGCATACCATAGTAGATAGCCCGGCACCCCAAAAGAAGGACAGTGGGATTTGGTAAGAACCATTAGATGGCAGTAGGAGTCTTCCACAATCTTCAAGATCAGCTAGGCGGCAAGCAAGGAAACTCTATTCGAAATTAGATACCCCGCCTTTCAAGCAAGAAGACTAACCCCTCAACCTATGCAGAGGAAACTGTCTTGAAAGCAGACTGGCCACCCGAAGTAAGAAACCCCTTGTTTTTGGATGATAGGAGATTTTCCGTTGATAGCCAGGGAGAAGAGAAGATCTATTTCCATATGTCATTGCGAGTCCACTATGAGAACTAAGATCGGGAACTACCACTCAAGGTGAGCCCTTAGAAAGCAAGATTTGTGGAGAACGCGAACATGCGCGGGAGACTGAACACACCGTTTATCTCTCTGGCACACCTTTCAATGAATTCCGTGCTACCTTACCGTCTCTAGTACGAGATTCTGGAGCACATCATTCTTTCATGCTAGCCCAGCGGCTATGCTCAACTTGATATCATTTGATACCGTCACTCCTACTTGCTGGAAATACTTGTTCTTGAGTTGGGTCGACACCTATCTTTCTTTTTTCATGAAATAGCTCAGTCCATGGAAGTGAGTTCTGGCATGATTGCTAGCACGAATGCTTTAGGGATAAAAGCGCTCTAAGCTCTACTTGATAGTCTGGGGTAAAGGCATAGAGATCACTAGAAGTAAGTTCCGGGCCAACCCAAAATAGTTCTTCTATCTGCTTCGAGAAGAGGAGATGCTTTCATAATCAGAATTAGTAAGGGAAAATCTGGTATTCATCCATGTACGAGATGAAGGAACGCAGCACACTTCCTTCTAGGTCGCGGGCCATAGGCCTTAAGAGAACTAAACTAGTCGAAATCATGAATAGCACAGGCACCCAGATATTTTTGGATTCCTCACAGTGACTCTTTTCTTTCTGGAATCATTAAATAGCTCTGGCAACCCGGGAAGGCCATCCCAACAAGTGGGAAAACGAACCTTGTAGGTGGGGTTTCATGGAAACAAAAGGATTCTAATCCGTTATGGAATATGCATCCTGTCCCGTATTGGAAGTAGAATGAAGTGAGTGGAAGGGTATCATTTCTGTTGGAACAGTATCTAATCCAATGAGGAACTACGCCATGTGACGAATAAAATAACTTTGGAGCTGAGCAAAGCTAAGGATGAATGCAATGCAATCCTGAATCCAATGAGGAACTACGCCATGTGACGAATAAAATAACTTTGGAGTGGAGCTATTGATTATTGAGGGGAGGTGAATTCCTTCTACCTATCTGAGGATTCGGCATAGACTTTTGATTGGACTGTACGAAGATCTGTCTTGTTTCGCGATGCGAGGAAGAAAGCTGCTCCGCTCTGAGAGGTAGAAGAATAATCCGTTCTCGAGTCAGGGAAGCACGGCATGGACAAGGAAGTCAAATCCCACGAACTTGGCACTGTATCTCTACCTATGTAGATTTATTTGGAATAGTTCGATAACCAAGGAGCACATACCCTTGTGGGTGAGATTGGAACTCATATCCTACCACCTCTCTACTCGTATTATTGGATTGGCCTGGGCCTAGAGCTGTAGAATCAGTAGTAGCCCGTGGGGAATCAGCGGTAAGCAGAACTTGATTTGAACGGGGCCCACTAGACTTACTTCTCTATTTCATGATTTCATGTTATAGCGCGGGCTTCCATCCCTTTTGGAAGAACCAACTGGGGACGGAATGTAAAGGCTCACTCATCTAGATCCGGCACATCACAATCCATGGCTAGGGCTAGATGATCACCGGCATCATCAACAATAACAGCATGACCCGGCTGGCATAGGGTTCGGCTTATCTGTCTTCTATCGCTCTACGAGAAGGCTCTATCGCTTCATCCTTTTCAGGATCTACCAATGGCAGTATTCGGTGATCTGGCCTGTCCTTTGAGAACAGTGACTGGAAGGATGTCCTACCGCTTAGGAGTCAAGTATCGGATATCTACTTGGATGAAATCCGGTCGGGTAGAAGCATTTCTTGTGATATCGGGAGAAGAGATGGGCTCATGCTTTACACTACTTCCCGAGGTCCACTAGAAAGGATCTTCTTACTAGAAAGGATCTTTACGACTGTTCCCATCAACACTTAGAAGAAAACGGAGAACTTTTTTGATCTCCAAGAACCGGCCCAGTAGCCCCCGAACTAAGGATCCATCCAATACTGCTTACTTCATATCTCCTAACCCAAATGGATTTTCGACTTCTGCATTTCAATGGGAATTTGGGCATCAACCGGATTTTACTTAAGAGATCGGGACAAAGAGTTCGAAAAATCGGAGTTTTAAGGATAGAAATCAGAAGTAAAAAGTTTTCCATGGCCCGGCTGAAAAGCGCTTTAGCACCCTTGACTCCGTGGAGATGCAACCTTTTTTCAAAACAATTGACCCTCCCAAGGTAGTTGGCTAGTCCTCCAGGCGCCAATAAAAGAAAAAACAGACCTACCAAGATCTGGAACTGCATATTCATAAAAAGCGTATCCCTGAAAAGAACATATATATCCGCGGGCACTCTACTTAGTTAGCTGAAAAGCGAATATGGGATTTTGCACCATAAGCAGATGCTGGTTTTTCAGATTGGAAATCTACTCTCCCAAGCTCCACTCGATCTTTTGCAACTCTTGGTCCCCTTAAAAGTTCTCGGGGGCGCTTAGGCCAGTCATAAAAAGAGTAAATAAATAAATATGTCCTGAAAAATGCCTTGAAAACTCTTCTCTCCTATCCAATGAGCTCTAAAAGGACAAGCCTTTTTCTATAGACGAATCGGGCCTAGAACTCACTTTTTATATCCTACGCTACATTCATTATCCCAAGAGGGGCTGGAATGGAACGACGGATAAAGCTTCTAAAAGCGGGCTTCTAGAGCATGTTCCATTATCCAGGTAAGAAAGAAAGACTGTTGCACTCGCTCTTTGAGCTGCCTGCGATCGACGAGGTTGATCGGGTGAAAATGAACCTCAACCTATAGGAGAAAAGTGCCGGGACATTTCTCCAAATAGATATAAAATAAAATAATCTTTTAGTCCCTCAAAGTCAGAGGCCAGTCCCAAAACATTTCTTGCAGGACCACCTTTCTCCAGGTCTCTTTTTTATTGACTTTGGCACCCACACGTATAATGTGAGGAGAGGAATCCAAATTCGATGCATAGCTGTCCCTCTCTTCCCCGAATTCCTCTGGCAGGATCCCTTACTGGAAGGGGGGTAAAGTATCTACGCTCTAGTCGTATGTATCCTGAGAAGGGAGTGACCTAAAACGGAGGAATGCTTGTTCGTCTCATTCGGATATGTATGGCCGGGGTCTGGTAGCTCCCTATGACTATTCCTATTGGGATGGCAATCTCATCTCGAATCACATATCGTGTGTTCGATGTTCCTTTCGTTCGCATATCTTTGAATCGAATCAGCTTCTGCGGGCGGGGGATAACCGAAATAGAAGTGCTGCCGGGGTGATTGACCATTAGGATCCAGTCCTGTTCCTTAGTTTGGTTTTTCCTACCAAGGATCCAATCCAGCTATGCTATAAAGTTATGTTAGTGGCAGATATGGATAGAGTATGGATAGAGAAAGTAGCAGCTCGCTTTCTTTCGAAGACGGGGTTGAGAAGAAGGTAAGGCAGCTTCTTCGATCCAAATCTTATGAACAGATTCATTCATTTCAAATTAAGAATCATACGCAACCTCAAAGAAAGATAGCCCTCCTCTTTACGAGCTTAGTAACGGTAAGTCCGTTCCGTTAATGGATGGGCACGAGCGAGGGGCGGTGATTGGAATAGTGACTCATTGGCTATCAGATAAGTGAAGCCACCCAAAGCTATTCTATTATCATAAATAGAGGTAAGAGCTCCTCAGTTTCGTATATAGCCCCCTCCGATCCATGGTGGATTGTCTTGCTTTTCATCAAATAAGACCTAGCAGCTTACTTAAAGAAATGAAATTCTCGCTAGGGTGCGGGGCAAAGCTTTTTCTATTTATATAGGCAGCTCCATTCCTTGAAAGCCAGTCAATACTAGAGTAGAGCTCAGAAATCCTTCCTGGGCAGCCTGGTTCCAGCTCCCTTCATTCCTCTGTGAGAATAGTTCACGTATAATACTTTAGAGCGAGTAACTAGTCTTTCTATTCGCCTTTCTATTCTAGTAATTCTACGTTCCTCATTCTATATACGATACGTTCCTCATTCTAAAGCTAAAGTAGTGACTCTAACTAGAATATAAAGACTTCACCTTCAACCCAAGCCAAGCTATGAAATAGGGATCATGGAAATCGGGCACACCCGAGTAAATCTAGACTAGATGATCTTGCGAGGCGATGCCAGACCCAGAGTATAATGTCTCCGGGACTAGACTAGCTAGAAGGCAGTGCTTATTAATATCGGAGCTGAAGTGCGGATCAGTCGTGAGAAAATAAAATCCTTTGAATGGATCAGTGAGTGTAGGAAAGCCGGTTCCGCAGGATCACTTATGTTATGTGATTTCGTGGGAGATGCTTCTGAATCAAAAGATGTTGTAAAAGCTCAGAAACGAGGCTTCTCAAATTCTTTTTGGCATGCCCCCTCTACTTCTACCTGTACCGATTCATGGAGTTGACACTAATCCATTCTTTCTATATTTCTTTCATTCTCTTTGATTGGTCAACAAAGAACTTTGACTCGGGCTCTTCCCCTCCCTCTTGGAGGAATATAGCCATCCATCAAGCCTACCCCAACATAAACAGGAATCACCTGATAAGCTGAGTGATAAAGCTATCAATCTATCCTTTGACTGGCACTTTAGCAGAAAATCATGAAATAAACCTGGGCCCACTAAAAGTCCTTATTTAGGGAATCTTACTTACTTAAGAAAATAATCAACTGCCACCACCACATCATTAAGGCCTGCGCCTTCAAGCCCAGTGGAATTCTCGTTCGGATGCTATTCTCGCTCAAAGATCTCAAAATGTCGTATCGAATCGAAAGGAGAGCGTCAATTCTCTTATTTCAGCATCAATCTGAAAGAGTCTTAGTCCCATAAGGCCGAAACTTGGAATTGACTTGATAGATCTTCTGCTTGTCTCTCGAGAAACTTTGTATTGGTCTCCACCTCAGCCCAGTCTAACTCTGCTGATAGACTGTGTTTATATTCTTCTACGAGTAGCCTGCCCAGCAATGGAAACGTATGAGCGTTAGTTGGCAATGGAAATGGGTGCAATAAATCAGGTATCTAATCTGGCTAGAGAAAGGCTAACTTCAAAACTCAGGGCTTCTCATTGATAGCCATAGTAAGAGGTTTGTCCTGTTGGTGGTTGATTCAAAACTACTTCCTCTTGCACAACTATAATGGGAACTACTATAATGGAATGGGAGAGGAGAAAATACTCGAGGAGAGGAATATCAACTACGTAAGAAGCTTCCTCAATAAGAGTGGCTGTGCCAAGAGACCCTTGTTGGAATTGATCTACTGCCAAAGTGGAGTGGGAATATATAAGAAAGTCGAATGGATCTGTGGAACTCCCCCGAATAAAGGAATCAAAGAGTGACTCGCCAGACTGGCGATCAAAACAGAAATTATCCTCCGGTCATCCACTTTCCATCGAGGGAGAGTCGACTAGCTTAAAGAAAGGTGCCGGAAGAAAGAAAAAGATCCTAGTCTCCATTTCAGAGAGTATAAGCACAGGAAGAAGGTATCAGGAATGCTGGTTCGGCGGAATAGGGTGATTGGTAAGGCTTCATCCCTAAAGTTATTCAACACGTGGCTACTAAGATAATTGGATTCCTTTTTCTAAAGTTATGCTCGTAAAGCTGCAAAACTAGTAAACTTATCGACCTGTCATCCGTTCTTACCCGAGCTGAGTCTTGACTTCACTATCTGTGACTTAGCCCCACATTCTTGTGCCAAAGAAAGACAGAAGGAAAGAAACCTAGACTTGGAATCCCGGCGCCTTGACTTTATATGACAATTCTAGATGAACTGGGCTAGCTAACCAGACAAGAAGGAGGTCCCGGGCCTGGACCGGCACGATTCTAGTAATTATACGTTCCTCATTGGATCTCGTGGAGTGTACTCTTCCCTTTGTTTAAGAAGAAGTTGGTTTAAAGAGTAAGAAACACTTATAGACCATAAATACTCTTTCTCACATAAAGATCCAACTTTTCGGAGCGTAGCTTAAGGCCACACCTGTAGAGCCATGGCCCTCAATAATTCTATACGCAAACTTATCCTTGCGGAATGAGCCATTCTGGGCATCAACGAAAGAATCCATAATCATTGACGAAGAAGACAGCTGTTCAAGCAGTAACTGAGGTGTTGCATTGAAATAAAGTAGCATTGCGAGATACGAAGAAAGAAGCCGGAAGTCTATATGGAATACGCTCTTTAAGGTCGATTAAGGCTTGTGTGAATGTTGAACATCTGCTACCAATCAATCCCATTCCCATTCCCATTCGTATATGGTATATGACGCCTTCTTAATTGAAAGCATCTCCCGTCGAAACCGCTGAAGAATAGATAAGATAGGCCCGCTAGATTGGCACCCCCGTGGAGTAGGCTAGAGGCTCATCCGCGAACGTGGAATCAAGAGGGTTTTTTATGGATGTGACAAATATATCTCAAGCTGAGGCCGCTAAGGAAGTGCCAGCACAATCATGAACTGCGCCCGTCAGAGCTTCTTCTAGCAACCCAAGAACTCCGGCACGTCTGAGAACCCGTGTATTCCGCCGTGTATTCCGTGTTTTCTTCCTGCTTTCTGCTTTCTTGAGGAGAAAAGGGGCTCGTAGAATTAGATTCAAATAGAATATGAGTGAATATCTTTCGCTGCGCACCAGTTTACGAGCAAGCATCCTTCGTGGATCGGGAAAGGGAATTCGAAGAAATCGTATCTTTCATAAGTCCGATCTGCTCAAAAATAGAAATGAAATGGTGAACTTGCCTTAGAGAAAGAGGAATTCTTACTTCCAATCGGAATCGTTTTTAGGCAATACAGGGAACCGTCCCAAAGGGGCTAAAGTATGTGTGGGTCTCTCTCGTCGAGTAGACCTTTTCTCGCTCTCTTTTTCTTGCAAGAGTTGTACCAGCTTTGAGTGAGGGGTTGGATCAAATCAAGAAGCTCAGCATTGAGGGATCAAGTCTTGCTTGAATCGATTTTCTTTGACTGCCTGAGTGCATATCCTCACTCTGTCTCCAGCTTTTCCGAAGGATTGCTTATCCCATGCTTTGAGCGCTAGTTTGGTCTAAAACAGTTTCTTCTTTTTTCAGAAACATTGGATTTCCTGTGACCGGGAGCTTTCTTCACTACGGGGTGGGTTTCCACATGCTCAATTCATGGCTTTGGTCCAGAGCTGGCAGCCGGAATAAGACGAGGATTGGGGCATGATCACTGCAGCCCCGCGTAAGATATTCAGCACAGGAAAGGAAGCTTCATGCTTTTGGATCCACTCAGGATTCACTAAGGCTCGCTCTAGTCTGCCGACGATGCGTCTGGCCCCACCGGATGGATTGCTCCAATAGAGTAAGTGCCCCGAGGAACGAGATCGGTCAGGTTCGCATTCTGCAGACAGTCAAGAAATCCATGTTTCTGGCACCTTCTACCGGAGAAATAAGAGATTCTTGAATCGAAATCAATGAATCGGATTTTACCTTTGGGATGGGAAGTAGATTGCTGGAGCAAAAACTTCTAGAGTGAAATGAACAACTAACACCTAGGTTCTTTTACCTTACCTCCTAGGCTGCGCTGCGAAAAGCTTAGAGAATCAAGAATCATCCTCTGAGACTAGTTCTGTACACGCGCTAAAGTGGCGCTTGCTTCAAACTGGGTTGCCAGAGCTGGCACTTATCGATATAGAAACAAGAGCAGGGCTTGATATGATACAAACACAATCAACTTCCGCATTCGAGGGCAGAGGTATCGGCACTTGTGGAGTAAACCTGACTCCGTTCGTGTTAGGACATCCATCCTTCCACTCACAGCTATTAATCCGGTATTGGAAGCTAAAATCCTCTTCTCTTCCACTCCACATGTCGAGATTGCATTGCAGTAATAAGTTTGTCTATGAAGAGCTAATCTAATTGTATTAGTTTCTATAATGGATTTCTTATGTGGAATACTAATGGATAGGGCCTCGTTGCTAAGTGCTACAAGATCTAGTGCACTGGAACTCGTGGTTATGGACCCGAATCCTTTAGTATGGAACATTGTCTTTTCCAAGTAAAAACCCCTAGTATATGAAAGAATGAAAAGGTGCTTTCGTTCTTGTGGAATAAGAAGCCCTCGTACCTTAATGAAAGGA
The DNA here is from genome assembly GCF_902167145.1 of Zea mays. NCBI lineage: Eukaryota > Viridiplantae > Streptophyta > Magnoliopsida > Poales > Poaceae > Zea > Zea mays. The sequence continues at coordinate 77,983,430 of NC_050104.1, read as the reverse complement.
AAATAGGAATTTTTCGTTAGGTATTTGACCAAATAGGATTGTCCAGTTCCTATAGAACCTATCACTAAAATACCCGATAGGGCTAAGCGGAACGAAAAGGGTTTTCCATGAGATGGTAAATGAAAACGATTAGCCCCACACGAGGTTTGGGAATAAGTGATTGTCTGATAATGAGCAAGGAATATACGTCTTTCTGCTAAAGAGAATCTATTAAACTCATAATTCATTAGATCCTTGTTAGCAATGTCAACTAGGTATCATAAGTAAATGGATCTCGGTTGTTCAATCCTTTGATAACCAAGGTCATTCTTTGCTAAAGAGAAATGATCACTATGGGTCAGACTCAATAGAATTGGATCCATTCCAAATAGCGAGAATTAGGATTCTTGATCCCTCTCAATCTCTCTTTCAATTCGAGGATCCGGAGAGGTGTTTTCATAGTCATCTCCGAATATTTTCGATTTCATTTTTCTATGATATGTCTTTCTATATGAAAATTGGTTATTTACGATGTACGATGATCCCTGTTAAGCATCCATGGCTGAATGGTGAAAGCGCCCAACTCATAATTGGTAAATTTGCGGGTTCAATTCCTGCTGGATGCACGCGAACGGGAACCTTTGTCGTACCCCGATTTGTTGGGGTTGGCACGTACCGACCGACGGGGCCACAGAAGATGAAGGAGAGTGCCGAGAAGATTCAACTTATTCTAGATTAAAAGCTGCTCAGGACCAGGTACGCCGACCACGATATTTGGAGTTTGCAGTAGGTGATCATGCTTGACTTCGGCTTGAACCTACAAAGGGTGTGATGCGTTTTTAAGTGAAGGATTAGGTATAGCTGACCGATACATCGGACCTTTCTTGGCCCATATACCCCTAGCCCTTACTCCCTTGTTTCGGTGGTTGGTCTCTACCTTTTTCTGTCTCTTGGCTAGTTTGTCTTCCTCTTCTTTATATTCGAATAAGTGGGCCAATCTGGCTTTGAACCGGATTGCTAGCCTAAAGCTAACAAAGAATTCCCGCCCCCTTGTAAATCCAATCCCGGAACTACAGCTGAAAAGGATCGTGCAGTGGATGTGTCGGGTTCGAAACTTGCTCCCCCACGTCCTGAGGACAGAAATTATCGCTTAGCGCCCTGGGGAAGACTTCTAGACTGCTGTGGGAGCTCGAAGGAAGCAGAAGCAAAACCTGCTTTCTTTCCAACCTCCATGGGTTCCTCCCTGTATGACATAGTCCATTGGATTGGGGCAATGGTACGCACCTATGTTTGGTGTCCCCTCTCTCACTTCCTCGTCAGATCCTGGTCCCAAAGGGCAATACATTGAGTCGGAAAGACGGGCTTTCGTAAATTCCATTCTGTAGCCGAACTAGCCCCTGGATCAGCTCTCATAGTGGGGGAATCAGAGTCAAGTTAGGCGCAAAAGAGGGGGTTGACATCATTCGTCGTGATTGGATCAATCAGACTCCCCCGCAGGAAATGCCAAGGGGCGCCCTTTCTCATTATCATCTACCGCCCATTTCTTCATCATCTGCTGCTGCCTTAAGTGCGTAAAGTAGGCTCAGCTTCTTTGGTTTCTAAATATCTTGTGGTAGCCGAAGGGTCCGCTTGTTAGATTGAATTGAATCTTATATAACCTACGTAGCTAAAGAGAAAATAATAATAGTCTAAGTGGACCTCTCAAAGGTATAAATAAGTAGACATTAGTCTTACAGGTTCGGTCTTTTTCTTTTTTTGTTATGATGCCCACATTTCATACTTCTCAATTCTTATTTATTCAAGGGTTCGTATGTACTGAGTGACTCTAGGTCTATTCAGATGCAGCTTCAAGAGAGCTTTATTCGGCCTTTGTATGACCGTCTTCCCTTCCTGTCTATCTCCCTTCGGTCAGGTAGTTCTGCTTCCGATGCCGGAGGAGCAGGGTGGGATAGAAGGGTAGTTTCTGAGTTCGAGATGTCTGAGCTTGGAGGTTCCGCTTCTCTAATGTGATAATAAAGCAACAAAGCGCTCATCCCTTGCTTGTTGACCCGAGGGATCCCTTCGTGACGGCCTCTAGATTGAACTAGGGCTTTGCTTCGCTCGCCTACAGATGATAGTCTTCACAGCCGACAAGCCCATTCCCATTCATTCCTTCACAGCTGAGTTTGTCTTGTGCAGGAGATGGAATGTTCACAAAGCACGTGCATCCGAAGACTCTGAGGTTTGATTTGAATAGTAGAAGCTTGTTTCATAGGATAGGATTCTATTCTATTTGCTTGCCGGGAAAGGTTTGGGTTGGGAAGCTTAACAGAGGGAGAGGTATCATACATAGAAGTCTTGAAGAGCATGGGGCCCCCAAGGTGAATGTGAATGGTGACGGGGTGACGGGCAAGCCTGCCGCTGGTTAAGAAGTGGGAAACTATCCGGAAAGTAGGTATGCACTCACACAGAAAGAAAGAGTGCCGTAGGAAATTGGAGCGGGGATTCTCTAGTATCAACTAGACCTTTTTCCGTAGTGCCGTTGGCCAGTGTACCATTGACCACGGGCGAAGCGCCAGGTTATGGGGAAGTCAGAGTCGAAAAAGCATAGGCATTTCCCATTTCCATAAGGTCAGATCTCTATCCAGTGCCTGCCGTGCCGGGATTGTCTAGAAAGGATTAGTAGTGATTTGACAGTTATACGAGCATGAAAACTAAAAGTATGACTCAATGATATATATGTGAGGTTTTCTTTAATAGAATGTAAGGCAGCAGAGTCGACGGTGTCACATTCTATATCTGTATTGATCGTCCGATCGCAGCAGACGAAGCATCAGTGCTGGTCACAAAGAAGTCAGCTCTGTTGAAAGCATAAGCGCCCAAGGAATAGGTTGGGTTGTTTTCAAGTTGCCAGAGATAGATTTCTTAAATCAGTTCAAGTGGCTAAGAGGAAGCTCTTTTATGAATTGGGACATCGGCAGGTATATAATACGTGTGGGAAGTCCAGTCCTGGCACTTACACTTAAATAGGAGCTTGAAAAGAGATCTATTCTATCTGAGAGTTGAGGCTTATTCTTAAGTAAGTAGTATCCTCTTAGAACAGGCGGGTCTTTAGTCGCGAAGAGGTCAGGTCGAACAGTGGAAAGTATTGGATTTCCATATCAATAATATCTCCCAAAAGAAGGAAGTTGTTCGCCAGAGGAATCAGAGTCTGCGGGGGTTCTTCATCAGGAGGAAAGTAGAAAGTCGTCTGGCATATGACTGTTACGAACTAAAAAGTAGAGATGAGTCACCGACTCGTGGGACGATGAACCAAGTCGCCAATTGGCGATCTGTTTTCTAGAGAGTATTCTGTCCTGTGTTGGCTATCTTCTGGCACTGTCTTTGGTCAGGGATTTGCCAGGCCGGAAAAAGAAGAAGGCGTTGTTCCGTACATTCTCTTTATTCGTTGTCCATGCTGCGTTCTATTATTTAATACTCAAGTCTGCCTCCAGATCCAAGGGAAGAAAGAAGTAATGGCTCTCTAAACTCTGTTTATAGATTTATGGATCGGTCAGCATAGCTTTTGGCCTAGAATTTCAGAGATGCGAGTGCTTTAGCGCTAGTTCAATGAGTTTAAAGTTACGAACAAAGAAAGAAGACATATTGCCAACTAAGATGAGTTTATTTTTTGCTATTTTAGCTAAGCTAGCGTCATATTACTGAATTCATAAGGTAGGTTGTCCTGCTTATTCTTGCATATCCCTACCTAGGCAAGGGAAGGAAGAGTGGGTTAGCGGGCTTTCTTCACATGTTTATTTTTTTTCCTAAAAGGAAGAGTGGGAATGCGGGCTGTTTCGAAAGAAACTATGAAAAAATAAGATTTATCGTCCAATCGGACAGGGCTCGCGAACCTAGTCTAGTATAGTGGGATGAACTCCGCGCCTGCCTGAAAGCATGAGTGCCGAGCCTGCCGGGGCATTATCCATTTTAAGTTTCCCATCCTGTTGGCTGCCTTCTTCTTAGCCAACTGAAGAATCGGTTGAAGTCCATTGATTGTGCAAAACGAAACACACTTTCTTCTTTTCCTCGTACCGTCCATAGAGGGCAAGAGTGATGCCTAAAATCACGGGGAAATGCAGTTTTCGAAATCCATATTGTGGTTTCCAGATGTCAAATCTGCTTACGTGATTCATGTGAGAACCAAGGCCAGCTCAACCAAAGCGTGCCATAGACTTCAGTGCTTCTTCAGTGCTTTAAGAGAATCAAAAGTACGATTGTATTTGTGGTCATTGGACGGAATAGGCCCGTCACCTTTCGAATCGAACACAGGAATCATCTGAAACAGGCTCATGAACCCTTGTTTTGGAAGCGGAATCTATCATTCCTACTCTTTTTCAGGTCTCGGGCCATACCATAAATCGTTAGAAAAGACGATTTCGATTAGTGAATGGGCGCGCTCCTGCTGATCCTGCACTTGATTGACCTTGCTTCTGGACTTGATGGAAGGAGAGAAGTCAACCTTTCCTGTACCCACGGATGATATCCTGAATGCAAATCTATGGATGTATGAAACCACGAGAGGGAACTGTCTACTAGACCCGCACCAAAACAGAGCTAGCCTTGGGAATGGATGAGATGAGTTCTAGTCCGTATTTTAGGAAGGCCAGTGCTTGAAATGATGTTTTCTAGCTGGAAAGCAGTTGCGCTAACGCTTTCCTCTTACTCACTATCGCGAGTCTAGCACATCCTAAGTTTTCTTGCTTGGTTCAGCATCCAATTAGGGAAGAACCCCGCCCCGAAATGAGTTTGTTTCTATGGCAGAAATGAGCTTAGCTTCCTTTCTGGAGTGAAGTGGAAGCATGAGTGCTTACACGAACGGAGGAAAGCGAATTACTTACTTGCTTGGGGCTCGGTGGAAAGCTATTCCACTGGCCGGATAAATAGTGGCTATCCCGGCACCTTGACTTGAATTGAGTTGACTGCTTCTTAGCATTGACCTCTTAGCCGAGTTCTGTCACAATCGCCGGCTAGGCTGCTTACTCGAAAGGGACTGACAACTCTTTGAGGCCGGTGTGAATCTACCCATTTCTTATCCATTGGCCAGGTCCCTGTTCTGTCTTTCGTATTCTACTCGCATTGAGTGAACTGACACATTGATTGGTATTGGTACCAGATGTGAATGAATGAGATCATTTCTGTTTGTCGGGATGGGATGGGAGCTGATATCGGTCCTTTGGACCTTGATAGGTGGAAGGGGAGTTCATGAAGTCGGAAGTTTGATACAGCCTAAGATTGGATCTCTTGATATCTGACCTTGTTTCCAATTCGGCTGCCAGCAGATCAGAAAAAGTGTGTCCAGCATTCAAGTAGGCAACCCTATTATTCCAAGCGTGGGCCGGGGCAATCATTCCTTGCTGCTAGAGACTAGAGAACAGACAAGAGATTTGAACCGAGGCTGCAATCAATCAACGGCTTTCCTCCCTTCTTCGTGTAGTGTAGATTGGCAGTACGGGAGACTGTTCTTCTTTTGTTATTGGAGTCGAGGTACCCACCACCGGGAAAAGGAAATCGGCCTTCATTCGTTTTTCTTCGTCGTAGTCGTTTTCGTCCTCGGCTAAGGTATCATCAGATATAGAAGAAGCAGAGAGTGGGGTAATAGCAAAAAAGGAATATAACTCGTCCGAGGAAGTGGGCTGTGGCAAGGTCTCTTTCGTAGAGAGGGTAAGTTCTTGCACCAGCATAAGCTTTTCTTGCACCTTCTTTAGCATAGGGTTGGGTTGGAGGTGAAGTTATGGCTCAGCTTTCTTGATCTGCTTTCTTGAGTGACAGTAGTTGTTTCTTTTCGAATAGGAAGTCACTCGGATTCGGATAAAGGAGAAGGACCACGATCAGAAAGAAAAGGGGAATGCCGAACTGGATACTCTGCTTAAAGGAATAAGCCTCCCTTGGATAGATCGAAGAAAGAAGCACTGTGCGTTACCAGGTGTAGTGGAGAAAGCAAGGGCAAAGGTTTCATCAGAAAGAGATGCTCGAGCGATACCAGGATCACGATACGATTAATCTGATGGCGCAGCACGAACAGGAAATAGATAACCGCAAGGAAAGGGAACAGTTTAGTCCCTCCGATCCGTCAATCAACGATAGGGTTACCCAGAATTCTAATTAATAGGAAGGTTGGACTACCTCGAATGGCAACATGCTCGCTGATTCCTACCACTCCTATCTACATAACTGCTCCAGAGAAGGGAAGACAGATGTCGAACCAGCGATTGAGTGTACTAGTTCATTTAATGATTGCAAAGCGGAGGCTAAGGACATAACGAACAGTGCGCAAAGAAGAAAGCATGGGCATGGATACGAGACCAGAAGGAAAGAACGATCACCGTAATGCGATTAACCAGAGTAGCCGCCAGGGTGCAGTGCACCCTACGCTTTGAATTCTTCTTGGCAGCTCAAGACCTTTCTTGTTCGTTCCTTGCTCCCAGCAAAAGAAGCAGCTTCTTAAGTGGATTTATCCGGGACTGATACTCTTTTCCGAACTAATAACCAATGATTTCCATTTTGACCAATGGATACAGCTCATGGTAAGACAACATATGGCTTCTTCCTTGAGGGAATGTTCTAGCCGCCTCCTTCCGCCGTGCTTCCTCCGATCAAACAGCTACCTAGGCTTCCTCGCATACTCGGCTTTATCTAGTTTAGGATTGACTATTCTCTGGTGGATTATCTGGTGTCATAGTAGGAATCACCCCTTTCTTCTCAGATGGTCCAGTATATTGGTCAAGGCAGCTTGCTCCAATCATGCTTTGTTTATTGAATGAAGAGTTCACTCGTAGAAATGTCCGTTCTTTCCTTTGAGCATATCCGTTTGATTGCTCGTAGCGCTAACTAGCATAGCATCCGTTTTCTTGCTTGGTTTCTTTAGTATCACAAGCCACGGATTGAGCAACTAGCGCGGTCGGGTAGCTGCTTTCCTCTTTTCCAACCTCTTACCAACTCGGGATGGCCTCCTCTCGGTCAAGGATCCGACCTTCCCCTCGCTCCGGGGTTCTATACTTTCGATGCTTCTCTCGATAGCTATCCCCTGTTTAGTTTCTCGGCTTCCTATCTCTTAGGAAAGACTAGCTGGATCAGGTTAAGGGAAGGAAGTACGGGTCAAGTAAAGAAATACAACTGTTATCCACGAACAACCTTTTCTCATATGAATACCGTGCGCCAGTAAGTAGTCCATCAAAGCTAACCCGGGTTAACTACTCTCTAGGAAGCTTCCCCGTCCTAATCTAAGGAATGAATGAGGGAAAGTCTTGTCTCTTCTTTTCCGACACCCACTTCTGGATTGCCAATTCTCAGATTTCTCGGTTCCTTCTTTGGCTCGCCTTGACGGATTACTTCGATTACTACCGGACTTCCAGATTAGCTGCTTTTTACGCTTCACGCCTTTCCCTGCTGGGGTGGTGTCTTTCGTAGTCAGAAGCCTTGTTTGGCCATCAGGCATTATGTAGTTGGCACGGGATGCGTACTCCTCTCCTCCTAAGAAGCAAGGCAAGGGATTTTTCGCAAACTAGCGCGTTGTCGACGATGAAAAGAATGCGAACCGAAGACCCCTTCCTCTCGAAGTGCGGTGCGTGCCATCGTAAGTGTGACCCTCCATCTCATATTTATTCATTCAGCAGAAACATAAATCTACTCGAGGAATCACTCCTTTCTTCTTCATTATATATAATCTAAGGTGATAAAGAGTAGGATTTGGAAATTCCTGATCCCGCCAAAGCAAAGTCCGTCCCTCCTTCCTGACGAATGCTTATTTGCCATCTAATTTCCCAGAAGAGCAGAAGTATATCTGGGGATCGTCCACATTGAGGACTTGCCATTTTCATCTTTCATCTCAATGAAATAGTATTTTATCACGTTGAGGATTTCCCCGGTAGTTGTTTTGGTCTAATCTTGATTACTAATCATCTGGCTTAGCTCGACCTACCAATTTAACTTATCCTAGGGACTCGTTCGTTCACCGTGGACTATACTCTACTAAACTCAGAGTCGAGGTCTCTTCTTCTGGAATTGATCCTTTTCTGAGTTCGCTTATCAACTTATCTTTCCTATCGTCGTACTGGTTAAGGGTAGAAATCCAAGGATAAAGGAGAGGAAAAAGCGTTCATTCTGCCCAATGCCTTGAACCCGTTCGGTCTCCCTTAATTGTGATTGAAATGACGATGGCAACAGGTTTCGCTTCTGCAGCGGGCATATTATAAGCATCAGCCATAAAATCTAGAGATCGCAATGCGTTACCCACTTTTGGATCCGTAAAACGGAGAACATCAGTCCATAGAGGGACTTTCCTGAATTAGTGATACGAAAAAGTAAACGAATAAATGTGGGAAAAGTTGGGGACAGAAAAAGTTCCGTAATCGTCCTATTTTTTCGTCCTTGTGGAAGCGAGAAATGCGTAACGACTTGATTTTTAGATAGAGGATATTGGAAAGAAGTGCGTAGGTAGGCCTCAACGTGTTCATTGAGTAGCTTGAGGAAGTTTGCCATTGTGAGACGGTTAAGGCCACCCCTAAACTCCTGGACCAGTCTACCAGTGCTAATACTTTTCCCCCACATCTTTAAAGGAATCCTAACTTTGATGCCCCCACTATCTGTAAAAGAGACAAGCAACCCTGTCCCACCAAGAAAAATGAGAAGTTTCTCAGAGGTAATCTCCTCCCAGCAGGTCTAACTTATCGCAATAATTTTTGAGTCGCATTAAAGAAATTTGGAATTCGTGGAATGCCTAACAAGATGGTGATCCACAGTAAGAAGATAGTATGTAACTAGAGGGCGAGAGTTGTAAGCCAATAGGGGGAAGTAGAATGCTCAGGTGGGAGGAATCCAAGCCTAAGCACCGGATAACTCGTACAGAAGGATAGAGGAAGAGAACCTGGTGGCTTGACACCTGGTGATGTTAGAAAGAAGACAAGTGCTTATGCTTATAAGGAACCCCAAGGTTAGCTTATAGCTCTTGAGTCTTATCTTATCCCTCCTTCATCCCTATTGCTTCATGCTATGCTTGTACGACTTCTTACTGATTCCTATCTTCTCGGCGTTGGCTTGTACTTCTGCTTATAGGGTACCTGCGTTCTTCATCAATACTGAAAGCGGATGGACTGTTGGCCAAGCTAAGGCAAAGCCGAATCTCAACTAAATCTGACTTATTTTCACAGAGGAAGAAGCTTCTTTTTAGCCTAGTGCTTAGAACGAAAGCCATTGCAAAGAAGCGAAGGGCGCTAAGCGGGGATGGTCAAAAAGTAGAAACTTATACTTTCTGGTAAACAACTGGTTAGAAAACCGTATCCCTGCCCCATTAAGCGTGCTTGGGAAAGACTCCAGCTTTATGAAAGAGGTAGGCCCCCGTAACCAATTTGAAAGGGACACTGGCCTACTAGGAATTTGCAAATAGAAAGCCAGGACATGAAAGTAAGACAGATAGGAAAGGGGATACCTAACCCCCCACCCAGGAAAAAAACTATGTGTGGTCATACTCTCTGCCACAACTTTACTTTACTTTTGCTCCTTTCCGCCCTATGGTTCTTGCTATTTGTGGGTCCTTTCCAAAGGGTTTCAAGTGAGATAACTAGTAGTGTAGTGCAAATAGTGGGCTCGTAGCAGGCTGTCTTAGGGAGTTTGACAAGATCCCAAGTTTGATTCTTTTCAAGTGCTCTTAGCTCCTCCAACATGGCCTCTTGCGGCTCCTACGAGCTTAGCTTACTATCAAACAAACTTATATCCTGCTTTTCATCTGTAGGTTTTCCCCCATTCATAGGTCATCTACTTCGGCTTTTCCTTCTTCATCTTGTTGTTGAAGAATATCGTCTCCATCCATTTAGGGAATTCATACATCTGGACTCGTTGCCCATTCATTTCACTTCTGCTCGCAGCACTTCCGTACGGGCCAGCAGTGCCTAAGTCAAAGCCTTTGATTCTTCTCCCTTAGTGAAAGTGGGGCAAGATTAGACCTATGATGAGACTACCTATTAGTGTGTTGCTTTGGTGCAAGAGGTGATCCTATTTTATCATTCGTTGAGGAGAAGAAAACTGCGAAGGAAGTGATAGATCATGGCACCGGGGATGATGCGATTCAAATATTAGGGAGGCCACATCCAGTACCACACATTTTCTTCCGTGGATAAGAAAGCCTATTATATTATATTAAGTAAGGGCCTATGGCTTGGGCTACTGTGACATCTGTTTAGTCATAACTGCTTTTATAATTAATAAAGGCACTGCGGCATCTGTAATGGACTACCTTCCGCTACTGTTTAGTCTGTTCTCTTTAACTGTCCCTTTATTGTTTATAGGACTCGTATTGAAGTCTTGGAGTTTTATTTTACTTGATCTTTCTCACCCACTAGACTCTTTCAATATCATATAGAAAGGATGAATTAAATATCATTAATCAAGGCGCGTAGCGATTAAGGTGAATCAAATCCTCACTCTGTCCTTGTGTTCATGATAGCCCTAGGCAGCATAGTTGGTGTCCTGTAGGAATGGTTGTAGAAGGTAGGCAGTCCCAATCCTAGCCCATTGCTTTTACTTAGTCCATACACTCCATGGCTTACATGACATATCGGACATACTACAGCATGAGGCATACTGGACAGACTGCATAGGCTTAAGTAGTAGACTCATGGCTTACATACTGGACAGACTGACTCCTGTAATGCTTATTGCCAATCTAGCTAATGGGCTGACTTCATTGGCTTGCTCTCCTCACCTATGGATTCGTATTGAAGTCTTGGATGATGTAGTTTATCAATCTTAGAGCATGGTTCGTACCATACCTGTAGTGCCGTTCCTTGTGGTTCTTCTCCTGTGGTTGCTTTAACGAGCTGGAAGCGCCCTTCGACCGGCCCAGCGTTGCCGAAGAGGATTCGAAGACAAATGGCAATGAAAGGTTGTGGGAAGAGCTTATTTGAATGAAAAGAGCAGAAAGAAGCAAGTCGGGGTGAAGAAGACGTACGGTGAGACAAATACTGACTTGTAATCGCTGAGTCTACTGACTTGTATTCGCGGAGTCTATAGTATGCTCTTTTCTCTCTTTCTTGCAACTTCGTTCTTTTCTTTTTTGCATCCTTTTCTCAATGTCTTATTTGATCTCTTCCACCTTGCCTATGCCTATCGGGTATCCTGCCCCGGTGTATGTACCATAATGGATTTTAGCATAAGAACAGTGCTCTTCCTCGTTGGCTCGGTCCCCCCTCTCTCGTTGTCAGTTTGTCCACTAATTCTTCTTACCAAGGCACAAATCTGCTGCATCTATTTCAAGAGTTGCACCTCACTCGTCACCACGCCATATTGGCTTTTCTCTTTCCACTGCCTCAGCCACCACTCCTTAGCTGCATAATCCTTGACGAGATCGTAATGTTTAATTAGTTCCAGCCACGCTGTGTCAGATTTCATTCCTGATGCATTTTTCTTTTATTGTCTGGTGATTTTGAAAAGTCGGCACCCACAGATCTTCAGTGCGAATATTAGAGCAGACAACTCAAAATCGTGCGTAGGATAGTTATGCTAGTGGGCAACTGGCCTTTCCCATAGGCTATGACACAGCATAAGAAGAAAGCTTCGCTCAGCCTAAGTCAATAGGGTATGATCCGTCTCTGGCACGGGCATGGCTAGAATGGGCACGAACTGGTCATTGTCATAGGGATGCTAGCCATGGTGTAGTAGCATGATTATAATAGGGTTGAGGTCAAACTTTCTATTTGAATAGGGACCAGTTAATATATACATTTTGAAACTAGAAGGTGTTTCCTTAGCTTCAAAGTCTGGGTCGAATAAAGAGAAACTCCACTGGTAATGTGAAAAGAGCCCTACCCGCCTTCATAGAAGATAAGACGGAACAAACTTCTTCTTTGAAACTAGGCTAAGGCTTGTATTCTTTAAAGTATTTGTTTTCATTCTTTACCTTTCTTGCAGCTTTGGAAAGAGTTATCCAGCAAAATGAGATTCAAGTCCCTTGCCCTGGTACTTTCCTTATGATAGATGGTAGTTCGGTCGTTTATTCGCCCTCTCCCTAGTTTCAGTGAAGAATTGCTTGCTCTACCTACTACAAGAAGAACCTATCGTAGCATACTATGGAAAATTGAAGGGTGTGCGGACTTAATGACAAAGATTAAGGCCAGTACCTGTGTGTACTTGTGGTGTGGTATAGTAAGTGGTAAAAGGCAGGCTACTAAAGCGTCCGATGTGTGCACCTTTTTCACTGCTTCTACTAAGCCTTTTTGCATGGATTACGAACAAGACCCTCCTTCATCCCTATTGCTTCATGCTATGCTCTAAAAAAGCATTACCATTCATCCTCTCATTTTCCATAAGAGCAAAAGCAAGCTCAAAATCCAGAAACTGCGTTCGCAGCGGAACGGAAAGAAGACCCTTCCATTTTACTTTGAGGTGAAATGCAGAGAGTACACCAATTAATGTCTGCGAGTTAGGCACCAAGAGCAATAAGAAAGCGTTGGAAATGTTGGCTAATGGATGCAAATCTCATCCTTTGTCTTTGAGTTTATCTCTACCGCTGACGTCCACAACACTGCCTGGATTGAGACTCATTATCTCCTCCTGCCCCTACTTCTATGAGAGAATCATCCCACTTTAAGCCATATATCCCCCACATTGCTAATTAGTTTCCTTGCCAAAGTTTTTATTTCGGTATGTTATTTGAATACCGAACTTCTGTTCAAGCTATTTTTTAATAACCTTCACTGCAACAGGATAGATCCCTTTCACTTGAGATTCTTATTAATTATAGAGCTATCCAACCTTTTCTTCCTTCTTTCCACATCAAATCCACAGCACGCATGCTCAGGTTGAAAAGTCTTAAGTTAGACCATCTTCGCCAACTTATGCATGGATCCAAAAACGATATTCCTGCTTGACACACTTTGCCTTTACCCAGGATCACTCTTCTTCGGAAAAGCATACTCCATCTACTTTTTAATAGCTCCACTAAATGCTATTGCGTGAGGGTACTGTGCACCTACTTACATCTTAGCCTTGTACTGCGCCGGGTGCTTTGCTCACTATGAAAGCTGGTAATAAGATTCGATATAAGGAATGACTCAGCTACGCTTCCTTCTTCCGCACCAGTAGCTTCTAAGTCCAAATAAGGTTATTTCCTGGTCAATCGATCACATGATGACTTCTTCAATAACTCTTTGACCCTAACTATGTATGCATCTGCTTTGCCAATAATGAGATTTCCAAGCATTCCAGGCTTTGACACCACCTTTTTCTAGGCCATGTCAGAGCTAAAAAGAAGTTGTTAATTGATAAATAAAAGCAAAGAGATTTGAGCCATATGCATAAAGCTTAAACTTACTTATTGGCATACGAGCAGAAGCACAGGAAATGATGAGAGGCGCGCAGCGATTGATTACTAGCATATTCAATTAGACAGGTTTCTTTTCAATCAACACAAGCAGCAGGCGTAGCTTTTCATTCACTCGCTCTAAGCACGGGAATAGAATAAAGGTATGGGTCCCCCACCTTACCATCCGTTCTGTCAGACCAATTGCTAAAGAGTTTTATTCGATTTGAGACAATCAGGAGATGGGCCTTTCTCAAATTGAACAGCCGGCCGCTACTAAGCTATACTATATATAGGCTCTAAAGGTCTTACTTTAAGAGTACTCCTATTATGTATGGGTGGATCCGCTCTACGTAATGAAGCCAGCCTAATTGGATAGCAGCAGGACTTGCGAAGTACCCAGGCAGGATAGTAAGCTACTCATAAGGTTTTAGGGAATGGCGTTTGGACTCCAAGTCTATGCCTCCAACCATGTTACAAGTGCCCAAGTCTAAGTTCTTCCAAGAGTTCAGACAGGGGATAGGGTATTTACCGGTAAGCTCTTTCTCAATGCATATTTTAAAATCGATGGGGGTGGGTCGGATTTGAAAAGAAAGGACCCCTATTACGGAAGTAGCTCAGTCAGTCAGCTATCTTGAACGTTCTTTGCAAGCACTATTGAGCACTAAGCAACTCTTGCTGTCCCTAAAGGGCCCTTCTACCTTTTCAGAGATAGCTGGTACATGACATCCATTATATGCTATTTTGGAAGTGAGAGAATGCACAACATACTGACAGATAGGCCAAAGGCTCCCTTGGCTCCAAAAAGGAAGGACGGTGCCCTCTTTCTCGCTACATCGGTTTTCGTTTGGTTTATGCTTGCTTTCGTACTGTGTGTGATCTTTCCGACCTCTTCTCTTCCTTTCTTTTTGGCGAAGCGAAGAGAAAAAACGGGACCATGAGCACAGGAGCCGCAGGCGAGGGTACATGGACCGCATACAGGGTAGTTCCCCGCACTTGAAGCATAGCCCACGAGCACGGCGATAAGTTCGTTTGGTAAACAAACGGCTCTGCCCTAGCTTCTACTTCCTAGTTTAGTTGATATCTAGGTTCCAGTGTAGTAAGTCTTCCAAATGTATAAACACTTTTCTGGTGTGGTTGAACCTATGATTATGATCGGTTGGGCGATCCGCCTATAGCCAGCCTTGGTCCAGGGCGAGCATTCACAAAGGTTTTTCTTCTAAAGGAAAGAGGGCTAAGAAGTTCCAGGTGAGCGATCTACTCATCTTCCTGCTAAAGGCAATCTCTATTACCGGAACGTTTTTTCTTATTCTTTACCCAGGCAGGCCTATCTCAGTTCCGTTAGTAGTTAAAGAATATAAGGTACCATGATGTATTATTAGTTGGAACCAAGCATTATAGAAAGTACTAGTTATTACAAGCCTAGGTAGAGTGCTTTTATCCAGCCAGGTGAAGCTCCACTCAACAGCTTCCATCCGCTGGGCTCTTCTTTACAGTACAGGCCATCAACAAGTAGAGGAAGGTCGATTGGATCATGTCCGAATCCCATTGCAGAAGAGTGAAAAGCAGATTTATGTATACATACCATATGACTGAACAACTCTTTTGACTGCAGACCCGTAGGAGGAAGGTGGAGTTAGTTAGATGAATTGCACCCGACATGGCTCGATGCGTCGCAGCACGCCATCCGTGGAAGAACACACATGAATAGAATAGGCCTCCATACTTGCCCAGCCCACAGCAAGCATCAGTGGTGGTCACAAAACCTGCACATTGTAATTCGATCATAATGTGAGTGCTTCCCCAGAGGCAGAAGCTGAGTCTACAAAAAGGTGGGAGCATAAAATGTAGGTGAGTCAATTGCGTGTGGCCTTCAAGTATTTCGTATTGTAACAATATTCAATCGGCATCCAAACAAAGGTGCATGTACGGTTCCTAAGGGATACAATTTTGTCCTAATCAACCAAACAAGCAACGGATTGAGCAACTAGCGCTAGGCGCATCCGTTTTCTTGCTTCATCGAGAAAGATTAAATAAGTTGATAGCGCGATCTCGTACTAACACATACTCTCTAAATATTGAAGAACTTGCATGCGGCCACAACCGCGGTATGAGTTCTGATCTCAGACTTTGTTTGGGGGCTGCTTGCCCCTTCGCGTCGACAAGGAAACTGTGGACGACAATGGGTTTAGAATTAGAATAGAACGAGGACCCTATCGAACAAATAGAGGAAAGGGCAGAAAGGGGCAAAAGTAAAGTCTAAGCGACATATGGCACGAAAAGGAAATCCAATTTCGGTAAGACTTGATCTGAATCGTAGTTCAGATCCAAGTCGGTTCAGTGAGGGCGACCGCGAAAGTCACCGAATGGGTTCGGTCCGTCTTTTCCTGATCTTTGTTTGTCCCCCCAAAGGCGTGAGAGGACGTTGCAGATGTCCGGGACGGACACGACTTCTTCTAACGCTAGAAGACCACAGGAAGAAACCCGGGACCAGAGCATGTCGTGAAAGACGCACACGGGGCGGGCGTGCTTCGGATCAATGTCCCCAGAAGCAAGGAGTATGCCTGCGTGTTTCGACGAGAACACCGAAAAAACCTAATTCAGCTCTACGTAAGATAGCAAAAGTACGGTTGAGCAATCGACATGATATATTTGCTCACATTCCAGGCGAAGGTCATAATTCGCAGGAACATTCTATAGTCTTAGTCAGAGGGGGTAGAGTGAAAGATTCGCCAGGGAAGAGGCTCTGAAAATGGAATTGAAAAATGACTGCTCTACTCTACAAAATGGCAATACTTTCCGTGGATATCTGAACGAGTTACAAAAGTACTACAGAGGAAGATCCAGATCTTACCGTTTGTATGAACGACAAATCACTGCTGTACAGGAGTTCAAGGAACCATACCCGACACCTGCTAGCACTGAGACGCTTAGTATAGCCTATATGAAGCTCATGAATATGCATGCCTATCCGCAAATCCAGGGTGGGGCCAAGTTCACCCTTCAACTTAGATTAAAAACAGACGACGATATAGCTAATATTACCATAACCACAGCCATTAGGCTTACATATGCGGACGGTACGCTAATTCCTAAGGAGTTCTGATAGTCGCCTAGAGGGGGGGTGAATAGGGCGAAACTGAAATTTACAAATATAAACACAACTACAAGCCGGGTTAGCGTTAGAAATATAAACGAGTCCGCGAGAGAGGGGGCAAAACAAATCGCAAGCAAATAAGGAGAGTGACACGCGGATTTGTTTTACCGAGGTTCGGTTCTTGCAAACCTACTCCCCGTTGAGGAGGCCACAAAGGCCGGGTCTCTTTCAACCCTTCCCTCTCTCAAACGGTCCCTCGGACCGAGTGAGCTTTCCTTCTTCTCAATCAACCGGGAACAAAACTTCCCCGCAAGGGCCACCACACAATCGGTGCCTCTTGCCTCGGTTACAATTGAGTGTTGATCACAAGAGCAAAAGAGAAAGAAAGAATGCGATCCAAGCGCAAGAGCTCAAATGAACACGGCAAATCACTCTCACTAGTCACTTAGGGTTTGTGTGGAATTGGAGAGGATTTGATCTCTTTGGGTGTGTCTAGAATTGAATGCCTAGCTCTTGTAAGTGGTTGAGAAGTGGAAAACTTGGATAGCAATGAATGTGGGGTGGTTGGGGTATTTATAGCCCCAACCACCAAAAGTGACCGTTGGCTGGAGGCGTCTGCTCGATGGCGCACCGGACAGTCCGGTGCACACCGGACAGTCCGGTGCCCCTGCCACGTCATCACTGCCGTTGGATTCTAGCCGTTGGAGCTTCTGACTTGTGGGCCCGCCTGGGTGTCCGGTGCACACCGGACATGCACTGTTTGATGTCCGGTGCACCGGTATGGGCAGCCCTGACGTCTGCGCGCGCTGCGCGCGCATTTAATGCTGCGCAGGGAGCCGTTGGCGCCGCAGAGAGCCGTTGCTCCGCTGGCACACCGGACAGTCCGGTGCACACCGGACAGTCCGGTGAATTTTAGCGGAGCGGCTGCCGCGCGAACCCGAGGCTGGCGAGTTCAGGAGGCCGAGCTTCCTTGGAGCACCGGACATGTCCGGTGCACACCGGACAGTCCGGTGAATTATAGCGCGCCGGCTTCCGAGAATTCCCGAGAGTGAAGAGTTGGAGTCTGAGTCCCCTGGTGCACCGGACAGGTACTGTTTACTGTCCGGTGGCACACCGGACAGTCAGGTGCGCCAGACCAGGGGTACCCTCGGTTGCCCCTTTGCTCCTTTATTGAATCCAACACTTGGTCTTTTTATTGGCTAGATGTGAACCTTTTGCACCTGTATAACTTATACACTAGAGCAAACTAGTCAGTCCAATATTTGTGTTGGGCAATTCAACCACCAAAATTATTTAGGAACTAGGTGTAAGCCTAATTCCCTTTCAATCTCCCCCTTTTTGGTGATTGATGCCAACACAAACCAAAGCAAATATAGAAGTGCATAATTGAACTAGTTTACATAATGTAAGTGCAAAGGTTACTTGGAGTTGAGCCAATATAACTACTTACAAGATATGCAAGGAATGTTTCTTTCTTATATAACATTTTGGACCACGTTTGCACCACATGTTTTGTTTTTGCAAACTATTTTATAAATCCTTTTCAAAGTTCTTTTGCAAATAGTCAAAGTTAAATGAATAAGATTTTGCAAAGCATTTTCGAGATTTGAAATTTCTCCCCTTGTTTCAAATGCTTTTCCTTTGACTAAACAAAACTCCCCCTAAATGAGATCCTCCTCTTAGTGTTCAAGAGGGTTTTGATATATCATTTTTGAAATACTACTTTCTCCCCTTTTGAACGCAATAGGATACCAATTGAAAATACTCTTTGAAAAACTAAGTTTTGAAATTGGTGGTGGTGCGGTCCTTTTGCTTTGGGCTCATACTTTCTCCCCCTTTGGCATGAATCGCCAAAAACGGAATCATTAGAGCCCTTGAAGTAATTTCTTCCCCTTTGGTCATAAGAAAATGAGTTAAGATTATACCAAAGACGAGGTCCGGTCCTTTTGCTTTTGAGCTTTTACTCTCTCCCTCAAGGATGAAGTCCTTTTCCTTGATGCTCATTTCTCCCCCAAAGAAGAGAGAGTTGCTCGGAGTGATGGCGAAGTATGAGTTACGGAGTGGAAGCCTTTTTCTTCGCCGAAGACTCCAATTCCCTTTCAATATACCTATGACTTGGTTTGAAATAGACTTGAAAACACATTAGTCATAGCATATAAAAGAGATATGATCAAAGGTATTCTAATGAGCTATGTGTGCAAGCTAGCAAAAGAAATTTCTAGAATCAAGAATATTGAGCTCATGCCTAAGTCTGGTAAAAGATTGTTCATCAAGTGGCTTGGTAAAGATATCGGCTAATTGATCTTTAGTGTTAATGTAAGAAATCTCGATATCCCCCTTTTGTTGGTGATCCCTAAGAAAATGATACCGAATGGCTATGTGCTTAGTGCGGCTATGCTCGACGGGATTGTCGGCCATTTTGATTGCACTCTCATTATCACATAGCAAAGGGACTTTGGTTAATTTGTAACCGTAGTCCCGCAGGGTTTGCCTCATCCAAAGCAATTGCGCGCAACAATGACCTGCGGCAATGTACTCGGCTTCGGCGGTGGAAAGAGCGACCGAATTTTGCTTCTTTGAAGCCCAAGACACCAAGGATCTTCCCAAGAACTGGCAAGTCCCCGATGTGCTCTTCCTATTGATTTTGCACCCCGCCCAATCGGCATCCGAATAACCAATCAAATCAAATGTGGATCCCCGAGGGTACCAAAGCCCAAACTTAGGAGTATAAGCCAAATATCTCAAGATTCGTTTTACGGCCGTAAGGTGGGATTCCTTAGGGTCGGATTGGAATCTTGCACACATGCAAACGGAAAGCATAATGTCCGGTCGAGATGCACATAAATAAAGCAATGAACCAATCATCGACCGGTATACCTTTTGATCCACGGACTTACCTCCCGTGTCGAGGTCGAGATGCCCATTTGTTCCCATGGGTGTCTTGATGGGTTTGGCATCCTTCATCCCAAACTTAGCAAGAATGTCTTGAGTGTACTTCGTTTGACTAATGAAGGTGCCCTCTTGGAGTTGCTTGACTTGGAATCCTAGAAAATACTTCAACTCCCCCATCATCGACATCTCGAATTTCTGTGTCATGATCCTACTAAACTCTTCACATGTAGACTCGTTAGTAGACCCAAATATAATATCATCAACATAAATTTGGCATACAAACAAGTCATTTTCAAGAGTTTTAGTAAAGAGTGTAGGATCGGCCTTGCCAACTTTGAAGCCATTAGCAATAAGGAAATCTCTTAGGCATTCATACCATGCTCTTGGGGCTTGCTTGAGCCCATAAAGCGCCTTAGAGAGCCTATAGACATGGTTAGGGTACTTACTGTCTTCAAAGCCGGGAGGTTGCTCAACATAGACCTCTTCCTTGATCGGTCCGTTGAGGAAGGCACTTTTCACGTCCATTTGATAAAGCTTAAAGCCATGGTAAGTAGCATAGGCTAATAATATGCGGATTGACTCAAGCCTAGCTACGGGTGCATAGGTTTCACCGAAATCCAAACCTTCGACTTGTGAATACCCTTTGGCCACGAGTCGAGCTTTGTTCCTTGTCACCACACCATGCTCATCTTGCTTGTTGCGGAAGACCCATTTGGTTCCTACAACATTTTGATTAGGACGTGGAACTAAATGCCATACCTCGTTTCTAGTGAAGTTGTTGAGCTCCTCTTGTATCGCCACCACCCAATCCGAATCTTGAAGAGCTTCCTCTACCCTGTGTGGCTCAATAGAGGAAACAAAAGAGTAATGTTCACAAAAATGAGCAACACGAGATCTAGTGGTTACCCCCTTATGAATATCGCCAAGGATGGTGTCGACGGGGTGATCTCGTTGGATTGCTTGGTGGACTCTTGGGTGTGGCGGTCTTGGTTCTTCCTCATCCTCCTGTTCTTGATCATTTGTATCTCCCCCTTGATCATTGCTATCATCTTGAGGTGGCTCGTCTTCTTGATTTTGCTCTTCATCATTTTGAGCCTCATCCTCATTTTGAGTTGGTGGAGATGCTTGCATGGAGGAGGATGGTTGATCTTGTGTACTTGGAGGCTCTTCGGATTCCTTAGGACACACATCCCCGATGGACATGTTCCTTAGCGCGATGCATGGAGCCTGTTCTTCACCTATCTCATCAAGATCAACTTGCTCTACTTGAGAGCCGTTAGTTTCATCAAACACAACGTCACAAGAGACTTCAACTAGTCCAGTGGACTTGTTAAAGACCCTATATGCCCTTGTGTTTGAGTCATAACCAAGTAAAAAGCCTTCTACAGTTTTAGGAGCAAATTTAGATTTTCTACCTCTTTTAATAAGAATGAAGCATTTGCTACCAAAAACTCTAAAATATGAAATGTTGGGCTTTTTACCGGTTAGGAGTTCATATGATGTCTTCTTGAGGATTCGGTGAAGATATAACCGGTTGATGGCGTAGCAGGCGGTGTTTACCGCTTCGGCCCAAAACCGGTCCGGTGTCTTGTACTCATCAAGCATGGTTCTTGCCATGTCCAATAGAGTTCGATTCTTTCTCTCCACTACACCATTTTGTTGAGGTGTGTATGGAGAAGAGAACTCATGCTTGATGCCCTCCTCCTCAAGGAAGCTTTCAATTTGAGAGTTCTTGAACTCCGTTCCGTTGTCGCTTCTTATTTTCTTGATCCTTAAGGCGAACTCATTTTGAGCCCGTCTCAAGAATCCCTTTAAGGTCTCTTGGGTTTGAGATTTTTCCTGTAAAAAGAATACCCAAGTGAAGCGAGAATAATCATCCACTATTACAAGACAATACTTACTCCCGCCGATGCTTATGTAAGCAATCGGGCCGAATAGATCCATGTGGAGTAGTTCAAGCGGCCTGTCGGTCGTCATGATGTTCTTGTGTGGATGATGGACTCCAACTTGCTTCCCCGCCTGGCATGCGCTACAAATCCTGTCTTTCTCAAAATGAACATTTGTTAATCCTAAAATGTGTTCTCCCTTTAGAAGCTTATGAAGATTCTTCATCCCAACATGGGCTAGTCGGCGGTGCCAGAGCCAACCCATGTTAGTCTTAGCAATTAAGCAAGTGTCGAGTTCAGCTCTATCAAAATCTACCAAGTATAGCTGACCCTCTAACACTCCCTTAAAAGCTATTGAATCATCACTTCTTCTAAAGACAGTGACACCTATATCAGTAAAAAGACAGTTGTAGCCCATTTGACATAATTGGGAAACAGAAAGCAAGTTGTAGTCTAAGGAATCAACAAGAAAAACATTGGAAATAGAATGGTCAGGAGATATAGCAATTTTACCCAATCCTTTGACCAAACCTTGATTTCCATCCCCGAATGTGATAGCTCGTTGGGGATCTTGGTTTTTCTCATATGAGGAGAACATCCTTTTCTCCCCTGTCATGTGGTTTGTGCACCCGCTGTCGAGTATCCAACTTGAGCCCCCGGATGCATAAACCTACAAAACAAATTTAGTTCTTGACTTTAGGTACCCAAACTGTTTTGGGTCCTTTGGCATTAGATACAAGAACTTTGGGTACCCAAACACAAGTCTTGGAACCCTTGTGCTTGCCCCCAACAAACTTGGCAACGATCTTGCCGGATTTGTTAGTCAAAACATAAGAAGCATCAAAAGTCTTAAATGAAATGCTATGTTCATTTGATGCATTAGAAATTTTCTTTCTAGGCAACTTGGCACGGGTTGGTTGCCTAGAGCTAGATGTCTCACCCTTATACATAAAAGCATGATTGGGGCCAGAGTGAGACTTCCTAGAATGAATTTTCCTAATTTTGCTCTCGGGATAACCGGCAGGGTACAAAATGTAACCCTCGTTATCCTGAGGCATGGGAGCTTTGCCCTTAACAAAGTTAGACAAATTTTTAGGAGGGGCATTAAGTTTGACATTGTCTCCCCTTTGGAAGCCAATGCCATCCTTGATGCCAGGGCGTCTCCCATTATAGAGCATACTTCTAGCAAATTTAAATTTTTCATTTTCTAAGTTATGCTCGGCAATTTTAGCATCTAATTTTGCTATATGATCATTTTGTTGTTTAATTAAAGCCATATGATCAAGAATAGCATTAACATCAATATCTCTACATCTAGTGCAAATAGAAACATGCTCAATATTAGATGTAGAGGGTTTGCAAGATTTAAGTTCTACAACCTTAGCATGCAACATTTCATTCTTAGTTCTAAGGTCGGAAATAGTAGCATTGCAACCATCAAAATTTTTAGCCTTAGCAATTAAATTTTCATTCTCTAATCTAAGGCTAGCAAGAGATGCATTTAATTCATCAATCTTAGCAAGCAAGTCAACGTTATCATCTCTAAGATTGGGAATTGAAACATTACAAACATGTGAATCAACCTTAGCATTTAAAATAGCATTTTCATTTCTAAGGTTGTCAATCATCTCACGACAAGTGCTTAGCTCACTAGATAATTTTTCACATTTTTCTACTTCTAGAGCATAAGCCTTTTTAACCTTAACATGTTTCTTGTTTTCTTTAATTAGATAATCCTCTTGGGAATCCAAAAGGTCATCCTTTTCATGAATAGCACTAACCAATTCATTTAATTTTTCTTTTTGAGCTATGTTAAGGTTGGCAAAAAGGGAACGCAAATTATCTTCCTCATCACTAGCATTGTCATCACTAGAGGATTCATATTTAGTGGAGGATTTAGATTTAACCTTCTTTTTGCCGTCCTTTGCCATGAGGCACTTGTGGCCGACGTTGGGGAAGAGGAGTCCCTTGGTGACGGCGATGTTGGCGGCGTCCTCGTCGTCGGAGGAGTCGCTTGAGCTCTCGTCGGAGTCCCACTCGCGACAAATATGGGCATCGCCGCCCTTCTTCTTGTAATACCTCTTCTTTTCCTTTCGTCTCCCCTTCTTGTCGTCACCTCGGTCACTGTCACTAGATATAGGACATTTAGCAATAAAATGACCGGGCTTACCACACTTGTAGCAAACCTTCTTGGAGCGGGACTTGTAGTCTTTCCCCCTCCTTTGTTTGAGGATTTGGCGGAAGCTCTTGATGACGAGCGCCATCTCCTCATTGTCAAGCTTGGAGGCGTCTATTGGTTGTCGGCTTGGTGTAGACTCCTCCTTCTTTTCTTCCGTCGCCTTGAATGCAACGGGTTGAGCTTCGGATGGCTCGCCAAGCTCGTTGATTTTCCTCGAGCCTTCTATCATGCACTCAAAACTTACAAAATGCCCGATAACTTCCTCGGGGGTCATTTTAGTATATCTAGGATTACCACGAATCAATTGAACTTGAGTGGGATTAAGAAAAATGAGAGATCTTAAAATAACATTTACCACTTCGTGGTCATCCCACTTCTTGCTCCCGAGGTTGCGCACTTGGTTCACCAAAGTCTTGAGCCGGTTGTACATATGTTGTGGCTCCTCCCCTTTGTTGAGCCGGAACCGACCGAGCTCCCCCTCGATCGTTTCCCGCTTGGTGATCTTGGTGAGCTCATCTCCCTCGTGCGCGGTTTTGAGTACATCCCAAATCTCCTTGGCGCTCTTCAACCCTTGTACTTTGTTATACTCCTCTTTACTTAGAGAGGCGAGGAGTATTGTTGTTGCTTGAGAGTTGAAGTGCTCGATTTGGGCCACCTCATCCTCATCATAGTCCTCATCCCCTACCGACGGTACCTGTGCACCAAACTCAACAACATCCCATATACTTTTGTGGAGCGAGATTAGATGAAATCGCATTAAATCGCTCCACCTAGCGTAATCTTCACCATCAAAAGTTGGTGGTTTGCCTAATGGGACGGAAAGTAAAGGTGTATGTTTGGAAATGCGAGGGTAGCGTAGGGGGATCTTACTATACTTCTTTCGCTCTTGGCGCTTAGAAGTGACGGAGGGCGCATCGGAGTCGGAGGTAGAAGTTGATGAAGTGTCGGTCTCGTAGTAGACCACCTTCCTCATCCTCTTGTGCTTGTCGCCTTTCCGATGCGGCTTGTGGGAAGAAGATTTTTCCTTCTTCTCTTTGTGGTGAGAAGAAGATTTCTTCTCCTTCCCTTTGTTGGAGGAGCTCTTCTTCTTCTCCCTCCTTTTGGTGCGGGACTCTTCCGATGAAGTGCTCCCGTAGCTTGTAGTGGGCTTTTCGCCGGTCTCCATCTCCTTCTTGGCGTGATCTCCCGACATCACTTCGAGCGGTTAGGCTCTAATGAAGCACCGGGCTCTGATACCAATTGATAGTCGCCTAGAGGGGGGGTGAATAGGGCGAAACTGAAATTTACAAATATAAACACAACTACAAGCCGGGTTAGCGTTAGAAATATAAACGAGTCCGCGAGAGAGGGGGCAAAACAAATCGCAAGCAAATAAGGAGAGTGACACGCGGATTTGTTTTACCGAGGTTCGGTTCTTGCAAACCTACTCCCCGTTGAGGAGGCCACAAAGGCCGGGTCTCTTTCAACCCTTCCCTCTCTCAAACGGTCCCTCGGACCGAGTGAGCTTTCCTTCTTCTCAATCAACCGGGAACAAAACTTCCCCGCAAGGGCCACCACACAATCGGTGCCTCTTGCCTCGGTTACAATTGAGTGTTGATCACAAGAGCAAAAGAGAAAGAAAGAATGCGATCCAAGCGCAAGAGCTCAAATGAACACGGCAAATCACTCTCACTAGTCACTTAGGGTTTGTGTGGAATTGGAGAGGATTTGATCTCTTTGGGTGTGTCTAGAATTGAATGCCTAGCTCTTGTAAGTGGTTGAGAAGTGGAAAACTTGGATAGCAATGAATGTGGGGTGGTTGGGGTATTTATAGCCCCAACCACCAAAAGTGACCGTTGGCTGGAGGCGTCTGCTCGATGGCGCACCGGACAGTCCGGTGCACACCGGACAGTCCGGTGCCCCTGCCACGTCATCACTGCCGTTGGATTCTAGCCGTTGGAGCTTCTGACTTGTGGGCCCGCCTGGGTGTCCGGTGCACACCGGACATGCACTGTTTGATGTCCGGTGCACCGGTATGGGCAGCCCTGACGTCTGCGCGCGCTGCGCGCGCATTTAATGCTGCGCAGGGAGCCGTTGGCGCCGCAGAGAGCCGTTGCTCCGCTGGCACACCGGACAGTCCGGTGCACACCGGACAGTCCGGTGAATTTTAGCGGAGCGGCTGCCGCGCGAACCCGAGGCTGGCGAGTTCAGGAGGCCGAGCTTCCTTGGAGCACCGGACATGTCCGGTGCACACCGGACAGTCCGGTGAATTATAGCGCGCCGGCTTCCGAGAATTCCCGAGAGTGAAGAGTTGGAGTCTGAGTCCCCTGGTGCACCGGACAGGTACTGTTTACTGTCCGGTGGCACACCGGACAGTCCGGTGCGCCAGACCAGGGGTGCCCTCGGTTGCCCCTTTGCTCCTTTATTGAATCCAACACTTGGTCTTTTTATTGGCTAGATGTGAACCTTTTGCACCTGTATAACTTATACACTAGAGCAAACTAGTCAGTCCAATATTTGTGTTGGGCAATTCAACCACCAAAATTATTTAGGAACTAGGTGTAAGCCTAATTCCCTTTCAAGTTCATTTTCCAGGAAATCTATAAAGCAGTCAAGGTGTTTGCAGAAAACTACGGCGATTCTGAGGTCCTGGCTATCATGATAAGTTGTTATACCGATGGGTGTTTAGATGTAGTACGACTTCCTACTAAAGAAGAATCTGATAATTCTTTAAAGAATGTTTTCTATAAGTATTGCGAAATCACTAATTTTAAAAAACCTATGACGCCCAAAAACCAGCATAAAGTAGCTCGCTATAATTGCTATATAACAAAAGAAAATCAAGTGATAAAGAACAAAACGAAATTCATAGTGGCCGATCTAGAAACGATTCCCTATAAATTAGGAGAAAACGACGAATACAATACACACGTCCCCTACGCAGGGGGGTATATGACGATTGATACGGATAAGGGATTAGATGAAAATAAAATTATAATGTTCTATGCTGATGACTACAAAATACTATACGAAGATTTTAAGTCAATGAGTACAAAGATGCTCACAGTTATGATGAACAGGTTGATCAAAGAAGCCAGATCAGCAAGAACATGTTTGGTAGTATACTTTCATAATTTAGGTCAGTTCGATGGTCTTTTTATACTAAGGCATTTAACAATGGAACACAGGGGTTTGGTAGTAGAACCCTTGGTTCGAAACCGTATTATTTACAAGATAAGTGTCTATACAGTATCCCCCAAGGGCAGGCGAAAGAACATATTGTCGTTCCAAGACTCATACCACCTTTTTAAAGGTAAATTAGAAGAACTAGCCCGTTGTTTTTGTCCTAAACTAAACGGTAAGGGTGTTATCAACCACGACCACACAATTACGATTATGATCTTATATAAAGACACACTACATAAAGATACCAACCGATACACAATTACGATTATGATCTTATATAAAAAAAACGACCTTTTCAACCTTGAGCATATCATTCCGAAACACAATTACGATTATGATCTTATATAAATAGAGACTGTTCTAATCTTTTATTTATTTTACATAACAAGAAAAGAATCACGCTCTGTAGGATTTGAACCTACGACATTGGGTTTTGGAGACCCACGTTCTACTGAACTGAACTAAGAGCGCTTTCTTACGACAGGAGATAAAGCAGTAAAGAAAAGGATGATTTTTGTACCGCATGCATATAGCAAAATTAAACTCTTAATTTTGTCCAATTTGAATCGATCTCAATTGATCCCTCGTTACTGCCCATAGGAGAAGTAATAGGTAGGGATGACTGGATTTGAACCCGTTACATTTTGTACCCAAAACAAACGCGCTACCAAGCTGCGCTACATCCCTTTTCCAAATTGTTGTACAGTGTCATTGTACAAAAAAAACCCCTGTCTTGTTTTCCACATCGTAATTTTATCCTCCATCTATATACAACTTTCTTGTCATTTCTTCTTTTTGGTTTCATATAATAAATGATATACATCAGAAACCCAACCTAACCTTTACGTATTCGTTTCCTTATAACATCACTCTTTTTAGTGCTCTTTTTATTACTACTCGATTTATTCTGTATAGATTGGTCTATATGTCTCCCATCTGTTCCCAGGACAGGGATAATACCCACAGGTGATTCCATACCCTTAAGCTTTTTATCATCGTGTATATTATCAATATTTGTATCAGTACCTTCATTCATCATTGCAGCCTTGGCCAGCTTTTCATCATAGCGCTTTATTAGCTTTTCAGTTTATTCCTTTTCGCGCTGCATTTTAGCTAATAGTGCATTATTATATTCCGTCTTAGCTGTTATATCTAGCTCTGATATCAATGCGGCTGCTAGCACACTAGTCTTTTCCAAAGAAAACACATTAAACAGCTTGCTTAACACATGTATTGCTACACATTCCAGTGTATAGGTGCCCATACCTCTAACAATATCTTTATCTTTATCATCCTTCAATTTATCAAGAAGGTAATCCCTAGCTGATTGTCTATCCTTATTGAAGAACTTCCCCTTCAACTGGCCTGCAGACTCATGGACGCTACCCTCATCAAAGTGGATAGTCAAATGCTCGATTTGAGTTTGAATCTCTCTTAACTCTTCGGGGGTTTGATTCGTATTATTACTACTACGGCTGGCTAGCAAGTCAAAGACTTTCCCCTTAGATACCGGATCTGTGTTCTGTTTGCGGTTAATACCTTCTTTTTCGTAACTTCCTAGGAAGTTATCCCAGAAGAGATAGAGTTTGTCTATAATATCAGGTGTAATCACAACCCCTTTTTTAGCAGGGGGTATCCATAGATCGGCGTTGTACTTTTGATTTATAAGTTCCCACCTTCTAACAGTCTTTACCACATCACCCCCCGAACTTATATTAGAGGGTGGCTGAGTCAGCTCCAGCCTATAATCATTTAGCCTGTACTCTCTTTTATAATCGTCAGAGTCGCAGTCTCTTGACTCTCTAACAAACTCCCTTATAACATTATGACACGGGTTAATCAAACTATTCTTGAGTTCCGAACTCTTTGACAAGATTTCTTTATCAACAAAAAAGGCGCTGTCCCGAGCTATCGTTATTTTTTTTACAGCCTCCCGCAGTAGTCCTGAGGATATTCTATATGTCTTTGTCATTTTTCAATTCCATTTTCAGAGCCTCTTCCCTGGCGGATTTTATCTGTCAGTCTTTGAGACGTTGTTGTCTTCTTGACTGAGCTGTCGGTACCTGTTATTTGTAATTATCCCTTGTGCTCTATCACGACTTGTGTGATAGTATGGGTGGGGCAAAAACATTATGTTATCCGACACCCTGGAAGATATGTGTTGAATATGCTCAATAAGGTAGTGTGTATTTATATAAGATCATAATCGTAATTGTGTTTCGGAATGATATGCTCAAGGTTGAAAAGGTCGTTTTTTTTATATAAGATCATAATCGTAATTGTGTATCGGTTGGTATCTTTATGTAGTGTGTCTTTATATAAGATCATAATCGTAATTGTGTGTTGCTATACTTTTTTACGGCGAGCGCCGAGAAGCGGGTAAAAATCGCCCAGGTCCTCGATAACATGAACTGGAAAAGGGTTTTCTTTTATACCTATACGGGGGAACCTAAGATAAAGCCCATATCGACTTAACGGTCCACGATTGGGATCGCGCACGAAAAGGCTAAACACAGCCTTTTTCTTGTCCTCGGGACAGCGGGCTAGTCCCGTGCCTGTTTTTTTGAGTTGGGGTACACAATCTTCCTTGTGACTGCCAAACCAGATTTCCGTTTTTAGGGAGAAGGTGTAGTCTTTTTGAACGGTGGTATCGTCAAGAAGAACGAGGCCCGCCCCATTTCTGGGGCGGGGGGAAGGAGAAGTGGGACTGTGGGTCTCCTTTCATTTCATACAACCTGATGGATTCGATGCTTCTTTTTGGCTACCTTTTATATGACTCTGACTATTGCTGTTAATAGATACCTGCTTGCTTCTTGCTTACTGGCAACCTTTATAAGATCTCCACCTTCAAGCTTGAGTACAAGCAGCTCTTTAAAAAAGGGGAATTCCGGTCCCTCCCTATCCTTCATGTGCTCTTTCAAGATCACCCTCGACAGCGCAGTTAGGTCTTAGAGAAGGAACTGATTTACCTAAGTCTAAGTAAGTAGCCAACTTCCGATAATCATTCCTAGCTTTGCGCTAGATTCAGTATGGTGATACACATTTTAGAAATAACAAGGGATAATAGCTCTTCTTAAGAGAATGGCTGCTTTGGGGGAGTTCTCTTTCCCTCTAACCTCTAACTCGAAATTGAATAAGAGAAGACAAAGCTACGCATTCACTCGTAGCACTCGTTAGGCCCCCCATGAATATGCATGGAGCCATGCGCATGATTCCAAGAGCGAGGCGAAACTAAATAAGAATAACCAGTAATGTCACGAATGAATGAAGCAAGCACTTTTAGATGGTATCGATCAGAGCCAATCCACCCTGTTCTTTCCTGATTATCGTCACTTAAATGAAATCCCACTAGCTGAAATAGAATCCGTCAAGTAAGAGATAAGCCAGAGATCCAGATCATTAGAATACGTTACCGGTCCAAGATGGGCCTCATCGCGAAAAAGAGTATGTTATTCCTATCACTAGGAGTAGTAGCGCTAGCGGCGCAGAAGGAGAAAGTAGCTAAGCGCTAAGAAGCTATCTAGAGAGTTTCCAGCTGAGGTTTCCTATTGGTATCGGCGGAGAACGGATCTGAGAACAGCTTCTGATTTTGTTTTGCAATCAAGTGCAGGATGAAATGGAAGATAATCAATGGAATCCAAGTATCTTTGCCTTCCTTCTTCGCTTATTATCTTTGGCCAATGTCCCAAGAATAGGTTGAGAGAGAATATCCCCTAGCTTGACTTCCAACTCTTCACAGAGCAGTCGATTCGGTCATCACATGTTACTGGTTGGATGACGATCGGAAAACTCTTAGTAGGTTGGGATCAAGAAGAAGGATTGGTGCCGGACAAGAGATAAGAATAGAGAGAGAGTGTAATCAAAGCAAGGGATAACGGTCAAGTGCACATTTCATTCATGTCAAGGCTATCTGAAAAGCAAGGGAAATCATGATTCATTGGATTGGCAAATCAGACAGATTTAAGAGCTATACTTGGCTAAAGCATAAGACAATACTGCGGTGAAAGCCTTAAGCCAGGAAAATAAAAAAATGTTAATGAATTATTGACCCTAGTCTAAAGGTACCAGTATCTTTCCCAAGCACCAACTCGCTTTCGATTTTTTATGTGGGCTCCATTTTCCTTGTGTTAAAAGTGCCAACTTCTTAGTTTTCGTACTTGAATTCGGAATTGGCAAAACTTGATCCTATTTGACCTACTGTATAGATAGCCCTATTTAATAAGTTGCTCCTATTTTGGTATTTCGTGCATCCGTTTCCACCATCCATTTCTGCCTCCTGGCAGAAATGCAGGGAATGTGTATCGTTCTAGTCTCTTCGAATCAATCAATATGACTATCGGAAGAAGAATAACTACCTTCTCGAATCGAAATCAAGACTCTTCTCTTGCGGGAAGCGTAAGTAGTGGAATGAGGCTGGAACCCATCAATATCGCTAAACCTGGAGAGTTGCTTGTGTTGGGTTCAAAGTTTCGCTCTACCAAGGCAAGGCAAGATATAATATAATACGCATCCAGCTTTAGCTGAATATAGTGAGTGTTAAGCAAAGTACAGTACGCCTTTAGTTAAGATTTATCCCAGTTTAGTTCCTTTTTAGTTTAGTTAAGCCATTTAGTTTAGTTACGTGAAGTCGGCCCTCGAGTCTTAGTAGAGTAGCCTAAAGCAGTGGAAACTTGCCATGCATTCTACTCAATAGGGAAGTTAAGTTATAGAAGTCTTTCTTCCTCTTCTGGTGAAGCTAGCTACTATCGTTTCTATTGGTTTCTCAAGAGGCTCAAGGTCTTGCTCTACCTAATCCGATCTAGTTCCGGTCTGTAATGATGGATAGGAAGGGTTGAGAGAACTACGTATCTCGCCTAGCATTTGTGTGTGCGCACCTGCTTTTGGGCGGTTAGCGAAACGAAAGTAAAGACAGCTATGTGTGATGAAGTAAGCCCTACGATGCTCGGTTAAGTAAAGACTGCTGTTATCTCATACAAAACAAGGACTCGGGAGAAGAACTAGTTATCCCCAGAGGGGGAACTATGATTCTCTCAGATGTGTCTATCGATATAGATCAAGTTGAGTGTTCAGCGAAGTATGCTAGCCATTGGCCTTACGTTCAGGATACTCCTTCCTGTCCTTGCGATGTTTGGTTAAGTGTTATCAATCAGCTTTCCTCTTCTTCCAGCATTCTTCTAATCATTGGTTTGCCTCTAACGATGGTTGAATAGCTCCTGTTGTTTGTCTCCACCTTCCTTCTCCCTGTAAGTTGTCCTCATACTCCCAGTTCTTTCTCTTCTTTCTTTTCTTCCTCTACGACTTTACTATACTATATTATTCTTGAATAAGCTAGTGATTATCTGAGGCTTACAGTATGGTATACCGAGGGCTAACTCCACTACTTCAGATTGTTGAATCGAATATACCTTCTATATACCTAGCTTAGAGTATTTGAACCTGTTACGTCGATTGCTGAACCACTTTGACGCGTTGGCTTTGGCTCTGGCTTTTCCTATATCTGAATGTTTCGGAAGAGTCCGTGGCTATCCTGCGCGAAAGAGGAAGAACTCAACTCTTTGCAAAAAAAGGAGCATCGCTCTAATCACTTATGGTTGTTCCTTTCCAGGATGGATGGCTACTGCATATTATCATATAGAAATCAAATGAAAACCCTACTGAATTAGGCAAGCGATTATTCGCATCGTTGCTTAGGTGCTCTAACAAGCCGCAATTGGTTAGAGATTGGATCAAGTTCCAGGCTTTTTAAAAAGTGCCTTCCAGCTTACTTAATTGACTCGCATGGGCTTTCTCGCTATAAACGAACTAAACGAAGCGCCTAAAGAGAGAGATCCGCGGGACACCAGTCAATAAAGTAAAAAGAGAGTATTCTCTTATGTAGTCTTATTCCTTCCCACCCCCTTGTGGGTGCTGCTCAAGCAGCTCAGGAGGCGCCAACCCCACAACCACAGGTAGAAGGAGTTCCAGGTGCGGCGTCCAGATCAGGGACTAGTGGCCCGGCCCGTCCTGTTCGGATGTAAAGGAAAGATGAAAAACTTTTCTCAAACAGTGGGGAAAGGGCCCCATACGTCAAAGCCAGATAAAGAATCTCCAACAAGATTCGAAATTGGATCGTTCAAGTCCAAAGGATAGAGAAGAAATCCTCATGGTCACCAGAAGATTTTTCATCGAGACAAAACGCTGCTAACGCTGTAGTATTGGAATATTGGGACTACTATACTACTGCGAGCGGGAAAAAAAGAAAAACCTTCTGTCGACTAGAGTTTGATGTCGATTTATCCACACTTCCATGACTTCTAGAGGAAAGCTAACTGCTTGCTGGCTGGGAGCTGTATGAGCGGTAACGTCCACGTACGGCTCCGTGAGAAGGTGGACGGAAATTTGTTGTACCTCACTCCCGTCTTCAATGGGGTCTGCTCTTTTTTTTTTGGGAGAGTATGCCAATATGATCTTAATGAGGTGCGGGGCTTTGCATCTGACATTCGTTGGGCTTTCCTCTGCGTCCCGGCCTTTTTGTGCAATAAACCCCTCCGGCCGAAGACTAGTGATAGGTGGTCCCGCGGAGCTTTCGGAGAAGGGTAGCCTAGTGTGTAAGCACAGCAATGAACCGCGGCGAACCCTCAGACGACCCTTCTAAGATAAGGGGGGAGACCCTCAGTAGTGGTGACCCTTTGACTCTTCCACTGACTTATATATGTACCGAATGCTCATACGGGAAAGTGAACTCCTGGGTCTGGGGGTTGCTCCGAGAAAAAATCCTTTCTTTCTCGTCCACTCCAGGGGGTGCGGACACACCTGCGCGGATTACAGGTGACGGTTACAAGAATGGCGGGGAAGTGAAGAGTACCCGACGACATTCAGGGATGAATGTAGACCCATCGGGCAGGGATAATCATTCCGGTCCTGGGAGAGGTGGCGACACCAGTCTGAGCTGAGGGAAGCCAGCCAATTGAGTCACTGAAACGACCGCAGGAGGCGCACCCTAAGCCCAGCTTCTCGGAGCTGCTATTGCGAAATACGGCTTCCTTAATATACAAATTTCCACAAGGGGGCTGGGCTGCTCGCCTTCATAGAAAGGCGACCGGGCCTAGATTAGATGTTCGCCTTTTTATAGAATAGAAAGAGAAGGTAAAGGGGGGCTTTATTGGTAATGGCTGAGGTCCATGAAAGAATCGCTGGAGCACATCAAGCGGGCAGAAGAATGAGATGGCTGATACACAGATATGGGTTTTATTGGCCAAACATGGAAAAAGATTGCAATAAATACGCCCGAGGATGTCCAAAGATACAGACCGATTAAAAACCTGTAAGCGGAAGAATTACATGAAATCATTAAACCTTGGCCATTCCGAGGTTGGGCAATTGAAACAATTGGAAAAATATATCCTCCTTCCAGCACCTTTTAACAATCTTCTTCTGTGTTGAAGCGTAATAGGAAGAAGCCAAAACATTCTTTCAAGAATCTCCAAATCCCCCATCCACATAACCCCTTATTTTCTCTCCAATGGTAGATTCGAAGAAATTCGCATGCTCATATCGTGCTCTCATCCCAACCCCAAGAAAATAGAACTCAAAGAGGAGCCATATGCTTCATATATTGATGGTTTCTTGGAGGGATGGATCCTAATGCAAGCAAGCCGGAACTCTTCCACATAATTTTCAAGGCGACGCTTGGGGCCTTCCATGTTATAGTCAGCCAACTCTATTTTCTCAGGTACCTGAGAAAGAGTAAGAACACCTGCGTTCCAGTATACCATCCTTCCATGCAGTAGTAATCCCCCCCTCTAAAAAAGTAAGTTGAGATTCAAAGCATTCCCGTAAGCTAGTAAGTCAATCAAAGCTATAACTCTATTTGTTAGTTTCAGGAAACTGGTACATATTTATAATAATAATAATATATATTATATCTTTATATTATTATTATTTGGTATTTACCAATTTTAGACTAAGCATAAATTCATTTTGAAAGAAAAGGCAAATCCCCAGAAATAAAGGATTTTTACTACGTTACCCTCAACTCAAAAAGTACTCCGGCAGCGTGAGTGAGTACAGGCTCATATTCCTATTTATTTTCTGACAAGGGAGGGATGCGTAGGATTTCTTACAAGAGAGATCGAAGATAGGGAGGTACTCAATATAATGTGTACTCTTTCAACTGAAGATGACGATTGAACTTTGGTACCGCAGCAAATGATCAAATGGACCGTGGGTACTAAACTAAACTAAGAGTAGTAACAACTATTCCTTCGCAACTTCGCCCTTCGCACTTACCTTTCGTCCGGTACGTTGTTCAAATGTTTTTCTGGGATTATGTTGGTGATCTTGAAGGGTTGTGGGAGTATGCATGGGGGCAGTCTGTTGGTGACAACCTGTTGAACTCTGTTTATGCTATGGGTAAGTGTGTGCAAGACTTTATGGCGGATGAGAAGATTCACAAGCCTACGCTGCTTGGGCCGCATTTTGCTTTGCTGGTAAGAAAATGCAGTAAGTTTGTTTTTTTCCGTCCTGTATTGTTGGTGGGTGATTACAGTATGGCTTTAACTACTAATGTTTGCAATCAAAAGGTTTGGCTGTATGAGCATACTCAAGTGGTAAGTCTACGACTTGGTTGGTATCTGTTTCCTCGATTTAGAAACAGGAAGCTTGAGAACCAGGAGTGAGTTCGTCCCAAGGGTGGGTTCGTGAGATGGATAATGATAGGTTTATCATGCAGCCTTTGTATACGCTGCTGACAGACAGACGAAGAAGCTTTTTTGATGTATAGCAACGTGCGTGAGCCGTGCTAAGCAATCATATTAATATCCTTCGCTACTTATTTTGGATGCTGGTGGCTTGGCTTATTAACTGCTCTAAACCTTGCAATGATCATGGAGGGCGCGTTTGCACTCGTATATTTTATCGGGTCTGGCACTCGTATATTTGCATATTCCCGTTCTCGTCCTATAGCCTATAGCGGATCACCTTACCTCAAATAAGAAAGAACTAACTGGCTAACCCTCGCACTCCAATAGCCTGCCTCCAAAGCAAGAAACCCATCTATAAGTCTATAAGAGAGCCCTGGCACTATAGACCCGCAAAAGGGTTGATCGATCAACATGCCAAGAAACTAGATCTGCTGTTCCACACTTTGTCTTTTATTTGACGTATTCGACCTGGCGCCCCAAACAGAAGGCAGATACTGGCAGATCTACTCCTTTCCTATACTATACTATACCGCCCCGATACCCAGTTTCCTTGGGTAAGAACAGAGATGAAGTCCGTCCCTTAGCCTAGTCTATATCCACTAATGTTGTTGTTTTATAGAGGAAGACTGTCTTCTCGGGGAAGACAGGCTTTCGAGGACAAAAGGAAAGATACATGAAAAAATCCCAACTTAAAGTAGTGGAATTGCCAAGCCTATCGGGTAAGCGAACTGTCTAAGACTGGCGAAGGGAAAGGACTGGTAGGAAACCCAAACTCGGATAGTTGGGGAAAGGAATGCAAGTATGCCAATGATAAAGAGTAACCATCACACACTTTTCCAGTAGGAATACAGGCATTTCGACCTATCTTTTTTTACTTTGTTAGGGACTCATTCTTTCTAGCGTACAGTGGCACTTGTCACCAGCTCTGCAACTCGTACAGCTATTTCTTCCTCCTTTTAACCTACAACAGCGCTATACCTACTATTCTCTGGCCTTATCTTTCAAGAATGTGCTTGCGCCAGTTGATCTTTCGGGTATGAAGCCTAGACAAGTAGAAGGGGAGAGAGTAGCGAGTTGACGAGCGAGTGCTCTGCTCTATCATTTATTACAAGAAAAGTCAAGCTTGAAAACTGCTTCTTCTCAACCAGGATACGAGCCAATCCCTAGCCTAGAAGCGAGGAGAGAGGGTATTTCAAATTCACAAAGCCAAACTGACAAGCGAGAGCCGGTGAGTAAGGTGGAGGCAGAAAGGAAGTTGTATGAATCTCTTTTTCCCGGAAAAGTATACTTGTGAGGAAATCAAAACCAAGAGGGCGGCATCGCTTCGCGCCTTGTTTTTCTGGTAAGGAAAGTCCTATCCTAGCAATAAGTGATGAAAGTAGTACCCAAGCCATTCGTTGGTCTTTGACCCCTGTAATAATGGTTGTCCCGAGCTGTATGAAAAAAATCGCTATCCTTCCGCCAACCTAAATGAATGGAAAACTTACTATCTCTATCTATATCTCTTTATTCAAGTACCGATCTTATTTCCCGGCTCCAAAGAGCATATTTTAATATTCAAAATAGAAGAGAGAGAAAACAAAAAAAAACAGGAATTGCGCTATCGAGTTCACTGCTTTAGAGAGGGTGCGCAGGGTATCGTCCCTATCTCCTCGTGCCCTAGGCTTATGTATGTGAAAAAGCAAACAATGCAATTTTGTGGAAATTGGATTCTCATCCGTGAGGCCCCAAGTGCTACTTCTCAGGGTAAAGGCAAGACAGCTTGAAAGGTGGAAGCTCTCTATAGTGTCAGTGCGAGTGGAATAGGTTCGATCGATATTACTTCGGCGTCGGCGGGTACGGTAGTATTGTTTGATCCGTTGAGGAGGATTTTCTTTTCGCTAACTCAAAAGTCTTTTTCTTCTATCAAGCAATGTCTCAGTTCCTTTGATTGAACACGTGGATGGAGTAGTTCACTCTGGTTTGAGAAATAGTGTTAGGGCATTTAATTTAGTACCAGAACTTCAGAACTGGGGGAAGACCTTATATTAATATTAGTAGTAAGGACTATCAATGCGAGTACATGCACATTAATAACATAGGTTAACATTCAATTCAAGAAAGTGAGATGAGTTACTTTATGTTGGAAAGGAGTAAAAGTAAGAGAAACATGCATACATTAGTAAGAAAAAAAGGACATCGATATATGGGTAACATAGGCCTCCTCCCGTTCATTAGTCTTGGGTGGGATGCTAGTGGGGGCTGAGCATAAAGCCAGGCTCTTTGTCTTCACTTCCTATCCGTTTTATACTGTACGAGCCGAGCTTTACGTCCTACTAATTTAGTCTTTTCCGATCAGATGCTATTCCGACTTCCCATTTTTCTACTTTTCTGTTGCTATATGCGTAATTCAGGCTCTCTTTATGCCCATGCATGCATACACAAAGCAAAGATGACTTGAAGATGCCTTACCAAGAAACTGGAATCTCTAATCCCTCTTTGGAATACTCATACTTCCTTCTACAAGGAAGAAACTGAGCAGCAGAGATTTTGGCAATAGCAAATCAAATGTCATTTATCCTGCTAAGGTACTTTACTTTCCCTTGACTTTGATTGACTTTCCTTTCCAAAGCTATGATCAAGGAAGCAGGCCAGGAATGCTCTTATGAGAAATGGAGAAGCAGGAATGGTATTCCCAAGCAAAGATAGAAAGAAGCCTTGCCTTCCCTTAGACCTGGAGACATATCCACCAAGAAACCAGAGAAAGCTATGAATGAAACTTCACTTAACTTATAGTGCTTCGTACGCGTTCATTACATGAGATCTGTTTGCCTGTAGTGTAGTACATCCCTCCAGTATTCGAATGAGCTTGATTTCTCGAATTGGTACAATGCTCTTCTTGTCTCTTCTTCTAAAGAGTGAGAGTGCTGGAGTGGCGTGTCTCTCTAGTAAGGTACAACTATACCGGAGCTGATATCTCTTCCGCGGGTGATTCTCCGGTAGAGAAGGCAGTGCTTAATACCGGTAGTTCGACCTTTCCCAACGGATGCGATCCAGACCCTTTCTTGGAAAACCACGGCCTGTTGCTAAGAAGGAAAACGAGTCCTCTCCTGTTGCTCAAGCCCAAGAAGTATCTGACCCTTGGGAGGCAAAGCACTAGAGAACAGAGATCATAGGGGAGGAGCTATCCCCGAGCTCCGGACCAGAACCAGTTTCTCCAACCTGGCCTGCTTCCTTTCCTTTAGCCTTGCTTTTCTTCTGATTCAGTCCAAAGATAGAGACAAAAGAAAGGTAATTATTGAATCGGACTTGGCTTCTTTTTCGGCATGGGCAAAGGTTTGGCAATTCCACCATTAGCAAAGGTTTAATCGGTTGACGGTATCCTTGGGGAAAGGCACCTGCTTTTAGCAATGGTTGTTATTGGCAAAAGGAACACTTTACTCGGCTTGTAGAAAACTCTGGACTAGGCTGAAGCAATTAGTCTCCCGTGTCAACTACTCATTTCTGTTTATCGATTTTCTATGCTTTCGTTCCTCTCTTCCCCGAAGAAAGTATTCCTCGCCTCGCATAGAAGTCAGTGAATTGATGCTCCAATACGGATAGAAGTTAGTTCTTCCTCAGGTAAGAGATCTGAATCATGCCAAAATGATGGTGCAGTTCATTCCAATCCCAATGCGTCTGTTCGCCTAGCCTACTACCCCTAGCCTTTATCCTACTATCCTCGTAACTAACTGTAGTTCATCCATCGATATCCATTCCTCGGCATCCGTTAAAGGGTACCTTTATCCCGTTAAAAGGTTTCGGCTTTAGGGTGGGTTTCTCTTTTAAACCAGCCTAATCGAATCCAGGAGTAAGGAATATACAATTGGATGCTTTCCCCCTCCATACCGGGTAATGATTGGTATGGCAAGGCTATCCCCATGATCAGTTATCCCAACCGAATCATCCCCTAGCGCGATTCCTATCCTAAGCATTCGTTCCTACGAGCCAGAGCAGCATCCTTTCCTTGAATTGACGTATATGAGCGTTGTTATCAGGTACGCCAATATGAGATTTTCCGGACTGACTCTTTCCTTTGTTCATAGATCGATCTAATTACGTATATACAGGCTCCGCACCTAGAGGCTCACCTTCTTTCGCCAATAATAACGCTAGAGAACGTAGTGAGCGCTAGAGTAGAGATATTCCTTTTCATCTGAGGTTTATTCCTTCCTATTCCTTTTACGAGCGCAATACTAATCGAATCCAGTCCCATGTCTCCGGTTCTGCTCCTATCCCTCTAACAAAGGCAAAGGGGCACGGTACCAATGCTAGGCTCTCCTTTTAACAAAGTTAGGATCATTCTCATATATGGGCAAAAGTAGTAAACCCGATTTCCCTTCGGAAAGTAGATGATGGATTTTTAAAAGTTGATCTCATATAGCGGGGAAATCAATGAATAGCATTTTCACTAAGCTTTGGAAAAGGAAGTGGGTCACCCATTGCAAAAAAGTTAGGAACACATATAGGCGAAAGTACTACTTTTTAATTCAACTATAACTGAGCGGAAACTTCCTTTTGGGGCAAGGCACGGCAACAACGGAAAGGACATTCAGGTTAACCAGGATAAAACAAACCTAGTACTACGCCCTCCAAACAGATCGTATCCTCGGCTATTTCATTAGAAATATAAAAAGCATATTTCCCTGGCGTCAACCCCGGAGGGTGTAGAAACCATTTCTTTTCCTTTGCTACTAGATACGATGCTTTTCGTGTAGGCTACGCTTTTCGCAAGTATTGTTTATTTGTTCCGAATAGAGTATGCCTTGGTTTAAGAGAGGAGGCATCTGGATAGCTAGGGATATTGACACGGATAAGCTCTTAGGCAAAGCAAGGCATCTGCCAACTTGTATGCATCACCCTGTGCTTTTGCACATCAATGGAAAAGATAGGAACAGCGAATCCTTGTAGGAGACGGGTTGGTTTACCGGTGCAGTTCATATGCTTCCTTGCGCTAGAAACCAATACGCACGTACGAGGCCTACGATTCTCTAGTTGTATTGGCAAGGCATGCTTGTGATTGGCATGTTCCGAGAAGAGCACGGCTAAGGGCAAAGCAGACAAGGCACGGGTCCTATCCGCGGATTCGCAATAGTTCTAGTTCCCCGAAAGGACATCGTTCGCTTGCGGCTGAAGTGGAGATACGGCAGTAGTTCCTATCCGGTTTTCAACGGCTAAGGGTCGGTCCATAGAACCCTCGGTTTCGGCTTTCCTAGTCGGCTTTTCCACGAGTTGGATCGTGATGATCGGAACTGATTCCTTTCCTTCCTATCCAAATACCGGAAACGGCCTTCCTATTTGGAAAATCCTATCCTGGTTCTGTTTCTGTGTAAGCAACTATTGCCTTACTTGAGGATGAGTTTTCCCCTTGCTTTGCAACAACCAAATTCCCTTTTCTTCCAAGTTTCCAAATTCGTACTTCTGCAAAGCTTTAGGGGTAGGGGTTTAGAGAAAGGGTCTTTCTTTCTACCTATGACGAATAACTTCTTATTATCATGGCGACAGGCGTTGTAAACCTACTTTTCCTACCTCCAGATGAGGAGGCCTTAGGACAAACATTCCGAAGTCACTGGAACGGCAGTGATGTCATCCTGTGTCAAAGTAGAGCAGTAGCGATAGTGAATTACTATTCTCATTAACAATAGGGCCTTTCTTCCTCCAATTCGTTACGTTTTCTGATTGCACTACTTCCTTCTAATCCAACAATTATAAACCTAATCCAGAATATAAGAATCCATTAATGAATACGATCTTCCCGTTTATCTCCATCTGCAGGGCTAGGATTGATTTCTTCTTCTCGATAGTGATGAGGCTAGTGCTCCTTCTCTTCTTCCCAATTCCTGGAAGCCTTCTACTCCTCGAAACCCTGTCTTTTGTTTGATTTAGTTACAGATGGACTATCAAAGATATTGGCTAGAGGTCAAGATGCTGGGTGCCATGGATCGAGTGATAAAATAAAATCAGAATTGTTTTCAAAGTGAAATGTTGCTCCTCAGAAAACGCGTATAGTAATCTCATTGGCCTTCGTCGATGGGACAAATGCTCCAGATGAGTCCTTTTGCTCAAAAGAGAGAAGGGACAGGAATCTATTCTATAAGTTGTAAAAAGATGTGCGTATACTGGTCGACGTCATGTGATCGCTACTAAAGATAGAATTTCCTTTCCTTGGAAAAACCAAGGCCAGTTGAGAGAAGTCTTTCTGCTTAGAGCAAGAAGCGGAACCCAAATCAAGCTTTCTTTATTTTCATTTATGGATAACCAATTCATTGATTATGTAGGCATCGGAATCATTGTTTCCGTTGCCATTTTTTTCGCTTATAAAGCGGGGCAGCTGGCTGAACGAATCCATTCCCACACATTGGAAATGGAAATACTCAAACAAAAGCTGGAATATAAGCTAAAAATGCTTTTGGAGCAAACTTCTGGTAATGCGCAATTGCCGGAGGGATTCTCACTCCGGGATATCATTACAAATATGGTTTTCTCGGGGGACTCTATAGAAGAACAGCTTCTAGCATTAAATCGGATCTATCTTGATCTGGTCGTTCATGGACACAGTAGTGACTACTTTTTAATGATTCTCAATTAATTATTTTAATTAGCAGTTGTTGTAGGCAACTAGCATTTTGTTTTGTCATGGAATCAAGTCTATTTGTTCTTTTTTGCGTTTCGTTGGAAAAACCCACGCCAACCAAAATCCAAGTCTCCCTTTCTCTTTTGGGAGCAGATTGTATTGTATTTTATAAAGTTGAGAGTCACAATGAGATTTAGTGGAATGGATATGAAGGGTATAAATATGGTATTTGCTGCTATTCCGAAAGCTATGAAACAAGTCTGGGGAAACAGAAATTGGCACAATATCGCGAAGTGGCTGCCTTCGCTCAATTGTGCCTAACTTGGGCCATAAAGATTTTCGCTAATAACGGGAGTGGGAGTGCTCTCCTTCTTTCCTTCTGTTTTTTTTCTTTCTTCTTCTTTGCAACGACAAGGGCGGAGGCTGCAGGCCCATCGGATGGCCCATCGGATTGGATGAAAGGGCACCCGGATGAAACCTTGCTTCGTAAAACGGAGAAGGAGATTCTACGGGTGCAAGAGGAGGTTGATACCCTCGCAACCAAAGCAGTAGAAAAAGGTCACTTTTATGGGCTAGGTCTGCCCGGTACCCCGGTGGAGCAGAAGGATACTATAAAATCTATTATCGACCTTGATCTAGATAGTATAGATCTGGATAAGCGGTCGAAAAGACTAAAAAGTTGGCTCAACAGCGGGGTAGATAACCCGGATAGCTCTTTTTGGTTGATGCTCGTACACGAGATCACAAAATGGTATCCATAGGTTTTATTTGCATGTTAGAAAGGAAAGGAAAGGAGATAGAGGTGCAAGGCTTACAGAAGTGCCCAAAGTTTCATTTCAATTGCGTATAGAAAGAGATTCGTCTTGTAAGAGCGAGCAGGTTGAAGCGCTTAGGCTACTTCAGCTATATGCTTAACACATGCAAATCTAACGAAGTGCTCCTGGACGACTTCCCGTAAATAACCTAGTTCATCTCTTCGGCGATCCTTGAAAACAGCAATTAGTCTTTCTTCCTTACTTGTGAATTCGTACCTGTAATCTTCACTTCCTAGGGTAGATAGACATACTTCCTGCTAAGATGGATGGCTTTCTTTGTTGCACCTCCACTTGAAAGACGGCTGTCAACTTCAACTCTTTGAGGGATTTGCTTTCTCCTGACCCTCAAAATGGCGTTGCAGTTGATACTTTCGATAGCTTTGATCCTCTCTTGCACGATACTTTCCAGAAAAGAAAACCCAAGTTTATGATGCCTCACATGGTCTGGTATCCCCCAACTCTACTCAAGGTGGTTAAGAAGCAAGGCATTCAAGTCCAAGAAATTGAGAGCGCGGTGACTACCTGACGAACCCGAAGTTGACTAAAAAGAAGGGGCAATTGTCAATGTCTCACCTCAGGAGCAGAAAGCATACTATGGTGGAAGATCCCATTGAGTTCATTATTGAAGATCTGACCGTCGCTACGAGACTTCCGTTCTAAAACAGCCTGGACGAGGCTCTACCTAATTGCTAGAAAGTAAGAAAGTATAGGGTCCAAATTGGATAAAGAAGCACTACGCTTTGCAAGGGCGCCAACCACTAGGTTGTAACGACCAGAACAAGATTCAGTTTGTGTTCAGTCCATTGGGCATGGGTATCCTCCTGACTAAAACGATTCAAATCCGTAAGTTCCGCCCTAAGGTGACCAATCTTTTTTATTCTTTCTCCTAGTATGTTGTTTCAAGAACACTGGACTGTCACTCTATTGGCGAGAGAAGAGGAGGACTTATAAGCAGCTTTCCTCCCCAACCACATTAAGCATTTTGATTCACTTTTAGATTCCAGTGAACCCAACAATAGTGGCACTCCGTTCCCGACATAGTCTAGTACCGACTTCACACAAGTTCAAAAGAGGTAAGAGTGGTGTCACACAAGTGCAATTCCAGAAACAAACAGTAGTGTCGACTTAGGAAGCAGCCCTGAGCATTGGATCACAGGCGCAGGTACCGGAAATAGCAGTTCTATCGACTGAAGACCAACCTCCCTACCGATAGTAACTGATCAACTTACTTACTCGAAAGACAGACAGCTGCACTGCACTCCTTGT
Source organism: Zea mays (assembly GCF_902167145.1). Lineage (NCBI taxonomy): Eukaryota > Viridiplantae > Streptophyta > Magnoliopsida > Poales > Poaceae > Zea > Zea mays. The sequence continues at coordinate 77,939,566 of NC_050104.1, read as the reverse complement.
AGCGACTATAGTGGCGCCTAGCTTTTGTTTCCACACTTAAGATCCCAAGCTCCAAGGGATGGGATGGCTGAGATGAGTTCGCATAACCTACTCCGGTTAGTTCGGATGATCCGATATGATGGCAAAACTCCTACCTGCTATGGCAGCCTCTACGCTGTGGATTATTGCGAGATAACTTCTATCTCGTACTTAGAGCAGACGGAGAACCCCACTTTGAAACTTCATTCAATTGGCATTCGCACTCAACTGCTTTCCATTTTCTTGAACATGGGAACCGGCACTATTCGAATCAGTTCGTTAACTCGAGTTACACTACGAACAGAGTGCTGCCGTTGATTGATTGCAAAAGTCTGATTCCCTAGTGGCACTTGCTTGTTAGCTGAACTTATCTTTTCTTTCCGGCGAAGGGAAACATGGATCAGTTGCTGCTGCCGTAAGAATCCGTATTTTGGGATCTGCAGACGCAAGAGGAGCGTGCTAATAGAATCGAATACTACTTGCGAAACGGAACTCAGATGACTTGATCTTGATATTTAAGTATGTAATTTCGAGAAGCGGAGGGAATAGGCCCTTTAAGTTAAGCCCAGAAAGCACCTACTCTGGAATGCCTTGGAAATATGCTCACTCAGTTGTGAGAACAGTCTTTCGTTTCGAACAAGTGAATACGGACTTCCGGATTGGGAGATCGGAACTGTCCTTTGGGGTAGTGCGCCAGAAGATACCCGGCCTTTTTTAGCGTGGAATAGGAGCAGTTGTCAAAGAATCTCTTCTCTAGCGAGGAATAGGAGATCAGTCGTATTCTCGTTCTAGGAAAGGCGTATTATCGTTCTAGCGCAGCAGGCTATTCATTCTAAGATAAGAGTCAAGCTACCCAATTAGAGGAAGGGACTTCCGTCAAGAGTAAAGCGAATCGTTCTAGGAATGCTACTCCTTCCTTTTCTCGGTCGTATTATCGTTCTGGGAAACGCAGAGTTGTTGTTGATGGCATTGGCTATTTGCAGTAGAAATGGGGGAAGCAAGCAGTTCTTGGATTGGCCTAACCCCCAGAGGGCTTTCCTTCAAACTTCACTAGACGACTCCCCATATTCTACTTTGCAGTCAACTCGTTTCATTTTCTTTCATTTCACCCCATCTAAGTAAGGGCTTATTTTCCCTCTGAAAAACAAACAAGAAAAACCATCAAAAACGATGAAAAAAGACAGAAAAACGAGACATATTTGCACCTTTTCCGCACTGAGGAAAATCGTAGAACAATCTCCCTTTTCTTTGTCCGGTTAAAAAAGAAAGATAGGATAAGATAGGAATATAGGTACTATGAGTATGAGACGGACAGTATGAGTGAGTGGAAGGATGGAGGTCCTACCACGAACGGAAGTAAGAACCAAGGAAAGAGAGTGCGGGGCCTTCCGTTCCTACTGTACAATCTAAAGATCCGTCCTGTTGCGATGCGAGGAATAACATAAATATCAGTTCAATCACAAACACCGAGCTGCCACATACTTCTCTTGTTTATCGACCGGAGGGGAGGTTACCTACTATAGCGAGAGCGAGCGGCAGAAGCAGAAGAGAAGCAGATCCTTATACGATTCTAGAAACTGGCACTGGTACCTCCTCCTCCAAGAGGAACTTGGTAATCTAGGGCGGGCCGCATAACTAGTAAAGTGCATTTGCCTATACCACAGGACAGGGGTAGAAACTGAAGTAGAAGAGTGCAGAGTGCCAACCAGTTCACCACTTTGGTTTAGAATTTAGGTTTCCCAGAAGAGAAGGATTTCTATTTGATGGACCTGTAAAAAGTGTCCTTGCCATGATAAGACGCAGGAAACGACCCACCTACCGCTAGGAATGACTCTCCCCCCATGCATGCCCATGGGACTCTCTTTAGCTGCCTGTTTCAAAATCCGATTAAGTGGTTCTAAGGAATGGATTGCGAAGGAAAATAAATATCGATATCGGGGACGAGGGCTCTGCTCACCACTGTGATTGGGCTTCAATTTCCTCTTTTTACTCAAATATATCCATAGCTTCATTCCTTCCTTGCAAGGTTCTTTTTCAACACAGGATTTCGTCTTGCTTTCCGTTTCTATCCCCTCGGAATACTGCTTAGATCAGGCTGTAGGTACCGGGCTCACTCACTCAACCAGGGAAGACCACATTGCTTAAAACTAAAGAGAAGGACGTGATGTCTTTCGGAAGCGCCGGCCACCATGAACACGATATTGGCTCCGCACTAGATTTCTCAATAGCTACATAGTTCAAAAGTAGACAGTATGGATCTTCTTGTTCGGTCCTAGAGAAAAGGTCCTTTCGAAAGAAAAGAGGAAGGTCCAATGGCTCAAATTCTATGACCCAGATCCTGAGGCGGAGAATTCTTTAGAGGCTCCAAACTTGAGAAGTGGAACCGCTACCTAACCCAGCTCAGGTTTCTGAAGTGCCTGCAGCATAAATCAGTGAACAGGTTGGATGTGCAATCTAGCCGATTGCCTATTGCTTTCCATCAAGCAACTAATTGAAATAGAAGGCAAGAGCTCCAGTTCCAGTTCCTGTTGGGCAAGGGGGATAGTACAATCTACGGGACAAGCCCGGTTTATTTAGACCTATTTCTCTGAACTGAACCGACAGAAATTTGATACTGCTTGCTACCGCCTAACAAGAACATATAACTTTCCGATGGAAACTAGACCAACGCTTGGATCAAGAGAAGTGCCAGCTGGGTCTCAGGTATCCAGCGCCGGTTGTTAGGGAGATTAGTCGGCAGGCTTATCAGATTGTGTGTGCATCTATCCTTTCCTAAAGCTTCCCTCTACCCCTGAAACTCGAATCCCTCTTTGGCATAGGAATAGGAGCTGGTCAGTAGTAAGCATTTCTGGTTCCTTGTCTCTTTTGTGTGAGTGTTAGTCTATTTCCATTTCCCATCCATTCACCCGGAAGGGAACAGAACCGCTTTTCATTCACCACTGCTTTCCTACCAACAAGAGAAGAGAAGATATTCTCTGGCACTATCGCATCACGCGTTGCTGAAGATGAAGAGCAGACAAGAGATATTTTCTTCACTACCGAACCGATTCGCAGTTGACTTCCTTCGGCCCTTGATCTCGTTCCAAGAGATTTGATTCCTGTAAGGGTGCCGGTACTTATTCCCGGCAGGCGGAAGGATCCCTTTTGAGTGCCAGTGCTGCTCACTATGGGCCAAAACCAGCCTTTTTCTTTCGTCAGCAAACACCATCTGAGTTCATGGTAGGTGATATCGAAACGCTTCCCTATCAAATAGGTAAGGAACTAGGGACCAGAGTAAGGGATCTATTGATCAAGGTCATGTCACCTCACCGTTGACAATCTGTGTCCAAACCGGATGGAATAGAGGACATATCCAGAACAGGAAGGATCTCCTATTACTAGGGACTAGGGAAAAAGAGAAAGAGAAAGACAAGTCTATTTGCTTGGATGCCGGTTATAGGACTAGTAAAGTCAAGGATAGAAACTATAACGTATCCATTTCTGATTGTGGTTGGATCCCTGGGTGGTGCTGGTAAAGAATACTCATATCGCTCTAAGACATACCATGTTTATAGCTATCTTAGGCGCTAGTCTAGTATAGTAAATGCGGCGGTAATGATGATTTCTACTCAGCTCTGGCAAGAGTTTCTATTTCGAAGGGAATAGGTCTAGAGTAACTAGAATACCAGGCCAACTCTTTGAACAGAACGGAAAGAGAGTCCACTTCTGCATGGATCCTTCATTTCCGGAACAAGGAAGCTGGGCGTAGACCCGTTACTTCTTACTTTACTACGGTGGAGGGGATGCCATGATTCCAATGCGTATTGACTAGGTCGTAAGAGAACTACTTGAGCTCTAATACTTTGATCCTCCTATAGGACTCGAAACCAGTCTACGCCCTTGCCCTGTAGGAAACTAGACTCGCTAGTAAAGAGGAGGCGGATGCTTCGCTTTAGGCTTGGCTTGAGCTTCCGTTTATTGGAAAAGTGCCGTAGCTCTAGTTGGGAAACATTTCCATTCCTGTCTTCAACTGAACCCTGGCCAGTTCCCTGAGCAGATCCATTAGCATAGCAACAAAGGGTTGTTTTCTATCACGACAGATTCGCCTATTCCTCGCATCACAACAAGACAGACGTATCTCTTGCCAGGTCCTTTTCTGGATCTCATTCCAGGCCAGTTGGGAAGAGGATTCGCCAGACCTTGGTTTGGTTTTATGTAAAATTGGAATCGTGGCCATAATCAGGTATGGCACATTATGAAGTAACTGGAATGGGAATGGGGTCTTACTTCGAATTGGACACGGACGCACTATTGGATTTCCTTTTCTGAAGGCTAGGGCTATATCCATTAGTATCAAATGCCTTAATTGCTTTATTTTCTTTCTTTGGTTTAGGCGTTCCATTGCCTCAATCTTCACCATTGGTACAAGATCCCCTCAAGAACTGCTCTTTTCAGAACGTTCAATCTGAGTAGAGGCTGAGCCACACATCATCTCACCCATTGGGGACTTTTACTTCCTCTTCAGGCCTTGTAGTGATTTATGTGAAAAAGTGGAAATTCAATTTCCATTAGCCACCACTACTATCATGGGTACAGTCTATGTAATCTTGCATTGTTCCTAGCTATGCTTTGTATCTTCGAATACACTTGACTAGAGCTTGCTTGTGGATCGAATATTTCAAAGAACGAATACTTCCGCATATGCCGACGGCGAAAGCAATCTCCTAGTGTCTAGTGTTCGTGGTCTCGACCTATTTTCCATTGGTAGAAGCCTGCCGTTTCTATCAAAGCTTTTCCAACAAAGAAGAAGCCCCATATTGCAGCTGAAAGAACTTACCCACCCGGCACCTAATGATACACGTACGTAGGTTATGCCTCTAATAGTATTTCCAACCACCAGGTCCGCTTGAGATTAATAAGATTTGGGCAGATGGGGGGGCTTTAAAAGCTTAGAAGCTGATCCCATCCCACACTTAGAATGAATAGTGCACTCTCCTCTCGTGGCTGTTGCCGATCGCTTGATTGAGAAGCAGCCCTCGACTCGGTCTACAACTCTAAGATCTCAGGATTGGCACTCTTGAGGGCGGACACCGGCCTAAACTCCTTCTGTTGAACCCCTGGAGAGGAGGGACCTCAGGAACATAAACATAAAACAGTGGCTTTCGGAAGCAAAGGTTGACCTCTTCGCGGCATTACTCTTTGGCACTATACTCGTATCCGTGTCCTGGTAGAAGATAGATCTCAGTCATGGCTAGAGGAATGTGATCCGTTGTGGAAAGGCAATATATTTTTGATTTCAAGCACAGGCGCAAGTATGCCACTTAGGGGGAGTAAGCACAGCTCGTCGTAGGATAGCAATCCACATAAAAGAGAGAAGTAGTTTAAGTTGATGCCAGTGTGGGTAAACGAACTCTTTAGCCGGATCTGGAGATGGCGACTAGCGCATAAGCCTGCTGACTAAACGAGCTGTTCTGGACTGGATACGAGACTGACTCCCAGAGACCGGGGATCACTGAACCCTATTATTCCAAGCATGGGCTTTAGCGGAGAAAGGTGCTGCTCTAATGGCGAACCAAACAGCTTCAAAGCTCCGAGGGAAGAAAGATTTGACCCCCATTGAAACCTGTCTTTGAAAGGTGATACGAGCACAGAAATGTAGATAGCCCTCTAGTCCGGATGGATGGCAGTCTCTATCTAGTACGAGATTCCACTAGTTCACATCATTCACTAATCGAAAACTTACGTTCAGATTACGTTCTGCATGAATGCTTGCTCAAACCTCTAAGTGCTCGTACCTGGCCCAGACCTAACAAGTGCCACAGTTCTTAAGTATAGCGGATCTCATATCGGGCAGTCAAGCATTTCTCTAGTCTGGTTCAGAAGCCGCACCGTTGGCCAATACCTCTAGCAAAGATCGAGTGAGTTCGTTCTCACCTTTTTGATGGGAACTCCTTGCTTGAGTTCCGTCGACACCAAAAAGTATTGAATAGCGCTGACACTCCTTCCTATATTCCTCTCTGGCAAGTCCACGGCATCAATCAATACGAGTGAGAAGTGAAAACCTCGCTCACAAGCACGGGTGTCGAACTCTAGTCTAGATCAGTGCCAGTGCGGCACTACGAGTCAAGGTGCCGGATGATTGATCGAGGGAAGAAACCCCGTATTTTTGCCCTACCTCTGGAAACCCGAATCCAGTTTTCGAAAAGAAAGAAAGTTTTGCCGTGATTTTTGCTTAGGAAGTGAGTAGACGTATAATGTACCGGCATCTTCCACTGCTACGTATCCTCAACCCAGAGGGAGGTCTAATTATTCCTCCCTCTGGGATCAAATAAATGTCTTCCAACCCCCACATGGAATAGGGCTCTGAGACGCACCACAGAGCACGTAGCAGCGACTTTGAAGGTTTCGAGTCCGATACCATACCCTAAAAAGAATAAGAAGAGCCTTTCTGCTTCAATCGGCAGGGCTTCAGGAGTGGACTTGAGACGAAAACCTCGGTCAAATGCGCCATAGTTGAGATAGAATGGCATTTACCCGTGTTCAAGAAAATGGAAGTTTATTTAGAGGGTTGTCGCTTTGATCGATAGTGCTAGGCTGCTTAAGACTAAGACCGGCGTATTTCATAAGATTTCCTAAAGTTGGTTTATAGGGTCTGGGCCTAAAGAAGCATGGATGCCTGGAATTGCTATTTCCAATCTCAAGTCATATTTGCATTTGCGCTGAAGATTTGCGTAGGAAAGGTGGCCAGTCTCCTCCGACTCAAAAGCCCAAAGGAACTTATTTTCCATGCCCGGTATCGAGAACCTTCTCTGCCTTTTCCATGCCCGGTATCGAGAACCCTCTCTCCCTACGACCTTCTTTCAGGGATGCGTCTTCCTTGAATTGAATTGAACGGCACTTCGGAACTTGTGAAATACTTTCTTATCGCTAGGGCTCAGTTTATTCGAGTATTTGTGTTGGTCCGCACTCCTATCTCCTATCTACAGCTACCGCTATCAATTCCTATTCCCAGTTTGTTTCCTCTATCCCTTCCTAAAGTGGCAGAAGCATTCGAGTAAGAGATCGGCATCACACTAGTGAAAGTCAAGTAACGGAAAAGCATCTCCTAAATAAAAAGAAATCAATTAGACTAGTTTTCGAAACGATGCTCCCACAAAAGGCAAGCTTGTCCAATACGGGTTACCTTGGCCAAAGATAGGAAAATAGATGCATCTTTTCGGAAAGGAGATACGAACCTTCTCCTCTTGTATAACAAACAGGCCTCCCCAAAAGGCAGAAGCATCTCCGCTTGGTTATAGGCTGCCTTCAAGGAAATACGTGATACCCGTTCCCTTGGCTAGACTAGAGCCGCTAAAGATCCATTTGATGGGTTGCCTCTGAGGAGCTGTGCCGTCCGTTGACACCTTCCTCAAGTGTCTGAATCAAGTAATGGGTTTGTTTTTTCTCGTACCTGCATGGTTTCCTACTTATTGGCTTGAAGCCGACCCATAGCTTTGTTGTGGTGAGGATGACTCTATTCCTCTATTTCTGATTTCGATTTGATTCACGACTGATCCACAGTTCGATGTCTTTAGCCAGGGCAGATCTCCCAATCCGGAACGGAAGTCCGTATTCACTTGTGAGAATATGATCTTCCACACTGGCATCCACAGCTACTACTCATCCTTACTACTCCTCGGAAATTGCAATTCATTCACATCTGCTACCAATACCAAGAAATACCAATACGGACTTCTTGTTCCAATCGAAACGAGCAAACCTGGGGAAGATAGCAAGATTAGCAGAACGAGAACCCCCCACGGGGAAGGGCTCTGAGACGCACCACAGAGCCCGTAGCAGCGACTTTGAAGGTTTATCGCCCATCGGCCCAGAAATCCATAGAAAGACGATTGAGATTAGTGAATGGCATCGATCTGAAGTTCATAGAATCTCTAGCGTCTCTTTGTTCGTAACAAATGAGTAACTTAACTACTAATGTGACGAATAGTGCCAGGCGTAGTGTATCACTGGAATTCGATCAGTCTGTTGGAAAGGGATCACTCTCTGATTCTGCTTCAAGTCCTGTGCGTGCCTGTTTCGAAGAATGCTATTCGCTCTAGTGGAAAAAGTAGCGATTTATGGCCATGATCCCGACCCGAACCCTCAAATGATGACGAACGGCTGACTTCACGTAGAACCCGTTATGCCAATCTGGATTCCACATCTGCTACAAGAAAATCGTCTTGAAAGATTGCAAATCAAGCATTCGTCCTTAGCGCAGTTCCTGAAAGATATCGTGCCAACAGAAAGATCTCGTTCCCGTAGATTCCGTTCGTTCCAGCAATCGTGCCGGAACTCACTGATCCATTCAAAGGATTTCTTTACCACTGCTCCCGATGGCCAAAGGACCGATATCTTCTTCTCACGCCTAGCAAAGATCGAGTTCTGTTCTCACTTCACTTAATGAGCCTATTTATCTGTTTTTATACCATAGATTAGATTCTCAGGGAGAAGTGGCGCACTTTCTCGAGCTATCTAAGCATCCAGGGAAGTGATTCCACAAGCTAGAGAGATTCTCCTCTTTTCTTTTTCAGAGTTGAGCTGGCGGATCAATGTTTGTCAAATCATTCTCTGTTGAGTTGAGTCCTCGCCGAAGGTGCCGTGCCGTATAGTACTTCCCCAGGTGCGCTATAGTACTTCTCCGGTTATAGGTGATAGGTGCATGGCTTCCGCTCATAAAGAATGAGTGAGACCGGCGCTCAATCAATCAGCCACCAGTAGAGGATAAAGGAAAAAGGGGTTCATCAATGAGAGGCGCATGAGATTCTGTATTGGCCAACTCTTTCTAACTATCACTAGGCCGGATACTCCGATTCTCTGTGGACGATTTCCTTCTCTCTCGTTCAATGCCCTTTGGTCTCGAGGATCACCATTTGGTGGGGTTGGGGTCACACCCGAAGTCGTACTGGAGAATTGAGCGGAACTACTTCCATGTGCACTCTTTTCTCGGGTCAGGAAGCCCTGTTTTTGAAGTGAAGCAGGAAGACCTCTTCGTCATCATTATTGGGGTATGGGCCCTAAATCATTGGAAAAGACGGTTTTCTTTAGGGAATTGACACGATATCGCCTCCTTCTGTACTAATCAATCAAGGGAATGGATGAGTTCACTTAAGAAGCAGGCCTGGCCAACAGAGAAGTCAGCTCAGGTTTCATCTCATCTAAGCAGCAGCCAAGCGATGATTCTGGAATCGTGCCATGCTTGACAGTTGGACTTCTCGCCATACATAGAAATGAACTGCTGATGAGCTAGCTATCCCCGATATGATCTGGTACTAGACTTCACACATGTTGCCATCGTATAATCGGAGAATCAACGCGGAAAGAAAAAAAGATGATTTTCGATACTAGGATGACTACTCCCGAGGCCTGTTTTAACTAAAGAATTTACAGGTGGCCCGGTCGGTAAACTATTCCCGAGAGAGGAGAAGCAGAAACATCAATCTGTATTTTCGTATCATATTCCAGCAGCTCCAATGCCTTAGAGCGGGATCTTATCTTCCTAGAAAGAAATGAGTGTTGCACACGGATAGCCAGCTACTCCTTATGAATGGGATGCATGCATATTTCAATTCATGAACTGAAGCTCGTAGAAATCCTTCCTATCCGCCTAGTTACCTATCCGGGCTTGTTTCGTAGAAATCCTACCTTGCTTTTGTTTTGAGAAAGACTATTTTTGAGTTTCTTCGGTGCAAAAGTAGGCAAGTCCGTTTCATATAGCTGCAAAAGTTAGCAAGTCCTTTTTCCCTAAGGAAACTCGATTTCCAATGAAAAAAGTGCGGATCACTGGGTCAAAAGTAGTGTTTTTCTAGTTTACCTCATAAATGCATGTTTTGAGAGCAATATTTTTCGGTCAAGTCCTAATCACTTAGCTGTAAAAGTAGGCTTTTTTCATCTCCCGAAACCTCCCCAAAACTCCACACCAAGCCTTTAGATACGCAAATATGAGCTTGCCTTGGCTTTATTGCCCTTATCGGATGGAAGTTACAGATGAGAAATGACGTATCTTACGTATCGAATCTCAAGTAACGGATGAGAATTGACGTATTCAAAGTGGAAAGAACGAATATCGATTCTCGTGGATGAACGGAGGAAATGGGAACTTGGTCTTTGCACTCTTCTTTCGGGGGGGTTATCCCATGACATGATAAAGACCAATCCAAAACTTCTTCGTTTCGTTGGTAGAACCAACGCCGACTCTTCTCTAAAATAATAGAGAGATCTTTTGATAGTATCACTTCTATCAATGCAATGAAAGAACTATCCCTTCCTATTTGTTTGTCCTAATGAGACAAAGAAGAGCCTCCTTCTTTACCACTTTAGGGGATGGGGGTGAAGGGGGGTTTACATACAACCGGGGCAAAGTGGTTTATGATTGAATCTCAGAGGCATTCTTATCATTTGGTAGATCCAAGTCCATGGCCTATTTCGGGTTCACTCGGAGCTTTGGCAACCACCGTAGGAGGTGTGATGTACATGCACTCATTTCAAGGGGGTGCAACACTTCTCAGTTTGGGCCTAATATTTCTCCTTTATACCATGTTCGTATGGTGGCGGGATGTTCTACGTGAATCCACGTTGGAAGGGCATCATACAAAAGCTGTACAATTAGGACCTCGATATGGTTCTATTCTCTTCATAGTCTCGGAGGTTATGTTCCTTTTTGCTTTTTTTTGGGCTTCTTCTCATTCTTCTTTGGCACCTACGGTAGAGATCGGAGGTATTTGGCCCCCAAAAGGGATTGGGGTTTTAGATCCTTGGGAAATCCCTCTTCTTAATACCCCTATTCTCCCTTCATCCGGAGCTGCCGTAACTTGGGCTCATCATGCTATACTCGCGGGGAAGGAAAAACGAGCAGTTTACGCTTTAGTAGCAACCGTTTTACTGGCTCTAGTATCCACTGGCTTTCAAGGAATGGAATATTACCAAGCACCCTCCACTATTTCGGATAGTATTTATGGTTCTACCTTTTTCTTAGCAACTGGCTTTCATGGTTTTCATGTGATTATAGGTACTCTTTTCTTGATCGTATGTGGTATTCGCCAATATCTTGGTCATCTGACCAAGAAGCATCACGTTGGCTTTGAAGCAGCTGCATGGTACTGGCATTTTGTAGACGTGGTTCGGTTATTCCCATTTGTCTCTATTTATTGGTGGGGAGGTATATGAAAGAAGGGAACGAATAAGTGGATTGAGGAATAAAAGCTCGAAGACAAAGAGAACTTTAAGAGAATGGAATCCTATTTAATATTAGCAATTCACATATAATCTTAAATAACGATCATCCTCCTCTGTGTGCAAAACGAAGCTGCCGTAGGTAGTTGTATTATTATGGAATTGTGTTTTGATTCCTAGTTTATAAACGTTGTAAGGTAACGTTTCTCGTTGGTAGTAGTTGTTGTTGGTTATAAACGTTAGTTGTTGTGAAGCATATGAGAATATGCCTGGTTTTGGGTAATATCTTAAGAGGTGCAACGTTCTCCGTGGGTGTTGGTACGAGTGTGGTTTTTCACAGGTCCGGAGACAAGAAAAGAGCCGAATTAGTGTAGGAATGGAGATTTCTACTTTCCGTAGTTGGGTTCGAACCTGAAGATGGTTTTGTGGTGTCTGCTTCGTCTCTAGATTATGCTTCGTCTCCAGAATCCCTACCCTAAAGAGTGAAATTGCGTAGCTTAAGGTAGGTGTTTCCCCAATCCGCGCAAAATAAACGTAAGGGCTGTCTATTGGTAATAGAATTGAAAGGGTAGAAGGTATCAACCCCTCGGCATTGTTGGAGAAGTTTAAGTGGGAGTAAGCATTGCCCCCTTACTTGTTCGTTGTCTATCTGTTCTACTAACCTAACCTGATGTCTACCTGTAGAAATCTATACTCGTTTGAACTACTCGATTGCTATTTTTTTGTCTTTCCTTTACTAATACTAACTACTAATAACGTGCGTGGAATAACGAGTTTTATTTTTTGGTCTGCTGATTGAAAGAGGAGTGTTAAAGCAATTCGCTTACGAAATCACAGTCCAAAGCAAAGCAACTACTTACTGGTTTAGCTCGTGTTTTCCTTTTTGAAGTAGTTTGGCAGACGCATCGATTGTTCGTGGCTGGTCACACGGCTCCGGTGCATCGGGCCACTCTCAATTGTGTGGTTCCGAAAAAACTAGGGCTCTTCTCGTATGAGCAGGCTTATCAACCACTCAGAATAGGGAGCTTCCAGCGGGAAGTCCAGCTTTGGGACGTTGCCCCTCCCTCGGATGAAAATAGATCTCGTGGAGACGGGCTTGACAAAAGTCAGTTAGCAAGCGGGTGTTCCATAAAAAAAAATAAACTAGGATTCTCGGATGATTCAAGCTTTTTCAAGAGTGAGTAAGTCTCCCTACTCATCGGAAAATTAACACTCTGAGGCGCTTATTCCTATTCCCACTTGAAAATCTACAGCCCAGTGCTCCGCCGTAACTTTAGTTAGGTCAAGCCTGCTTTCCGCACACTCTGTCATGTCCTCACTTCAACCCCCATTCTTTAGGCACCGTAATTTCGCTGCTTCTTTCTTCTTCCAACCAGACAAAACGTATGGATCGCTTCCTGCTTCCTTTCTTTGGAGAGAATGGGCTACGGCACCTACAAGAGCATATGCTCGGGCATCCATCCAATTATGGAATATTCAGGCCAGCAGTAAACGAATGAAGACAATGTCAAATGTCAGTGGTCATCATCCCTATAAGAAATATGGGGAAGCTTTGTACGCAATCCAAGCAAGTCAAGCAGGGACACTGAATCGGTAAAGAAACCAGCCTAAAGAGTATGTATTCACACTGGTACAGAACATAGATCAGATCGTAAGGGATAGAGGGATGCAATAATAAAGAAAGATCTTGATTTTATCTTTCCTTCCTTCCTGCTTAGGAAAGTTCGAGTTGCCGGGCCTCAGAGCCAATTCCTTAAGGAAAATCTGGTTTCTTACTTTATTTGTGTGGGGACCCATATTTCAATATGTTCAATTAACCTCACACCGGACTTTGTCACTTTGAAGCTCTAAGGTATCTCGTACAAATACGCAGGAGTCAGGACTCATCTAACTACTCTTTCAACTATCCCTACTCTTACTTAAACTGTCCCCCTAAGAAGTCATCAAATGGTAACACGATGCCGGGTGTGGCAGGGATCGAAAAAAAAGCATTAGCTCATTCGCAGAGAGAGAATGAGAGAAGGTGGATAATGGTTAGGGATGTAAGTACTAGAGTTTGGTAGGTTTGAATTGTGTGGCCAGGGGTATTGGTTACGATTCCAGTGGTCTTCAGGCGAGTTGACAAAACTACCCCTATGCGAAAAGAATGAAGCTGATGTGGTTGTTCCAATTTATGAAATTGACTTGCTCTTCTCTCGATTGAACCATTGCAACCAAGGATTGAAAAAAACTTCTATTTACTCGAGTTTCCATGTGATAGATTTTTCCTACGGAAACGTTTCCTTTTTTGTTAGAAACCCAGCTCTTTCCTTTCCCTTCCTGACCATGAAACAGGCTAGCGCCTTTTATGAACTCTTATCCAAAATCTCTCATCAATCAAAGTCTGTTCCTTCTACTGCACCTCAAGCACCTCCGGTTCAGGTCTTTTATGATTGTGACCAATTTCCTGGCCCGTTGGAAGGCCAAAGCAGCCCAAGTGATTGATCTCTCCCCAGAAAAGGAACAAGTTCGGATAATGATGAATAACATGAGTAGGCAATACCATGACTATTTCTATTTCCAAGCGATGACCACGCTCTTTGATTGAAGCAGCCACTCGTATTGAAGATGCTATCTACAATGGGATGGGACTCATGGATCACAGGTCAAAGAGGCAGATCCAAAAGGAAAGAAGATAGCCCTGGGGGGAACAAGCAAGAACAGTGAAGTGAATATCTTGTCTGACGGAAAACCAAAGACACTCAGGACTTTCACTCCGTTCGGCATAACTCTCAGCCGCGCCTTGGAAAATAAGCTTAAGAAGCATGCTGTACTTCCTCCTGCCAATATAAACATGATCGAGCCAACATTGTCGAGTTGGTAGTCTCTGACTCCCTCCTTATTACGCCAGCCGGAGAAAAGGGAGAAACCGATGGTAGAGACATGACTGGAATCCAGGAGACTGACGAGATTGAGCCCCCCTATCGTAAGAATAGAACGCGAAGCCAGGTTGATTGATGCCGATGTAGTGCATATTCTCGTAGGAGATGATAGTTTCATCACGAGCGAGAATCTCCCACCATCTGCTAGATCTTGTTCTTGGTTCTGTTGGCTACTCTCTGGTGGGGCCCACCCTATGTTGTCCCAGTGTGTAAACTTGCCTATGATGGGGTATTGATGCAATAATACATGAGGGCCGATGTAATTGCATCATACTCAAGAGGATGAGGAGGTCATCTAAACCCTAATACCTAAGTAGGATAAGACAATCTCTTTTATCCCTAAGCAATTTTATTGATAGAATATAGCCTGGTAAGCACTAACCTTGTCAGCAAGCTGAATAACCTATCCCTAATAAGCTAGCCCTAGTGAGTTCTTGAAAGTAAGGCAGTAGTCTCTAAGGACGAGCTTTGACCAGTAGTGAAAGTGAAAAGCGAATAAGAATTGATTTCTTAACTTATCTTTTTTCAAGTAAGAGTCTACTCTACTCTACATAGTAGGCTAGAACTAGGGCTCTACGGCTGGCGTCCACTTGCAAAGGACCAATTCGACTCTGAGTTGTCGTAAAGAAAATCCTTTGGCACTTTCATGCGTGATGGGTTGAAGCCACTCCATATAAAAGCGTTGTCAAGTAGGCAAGGTGTGGAAAGTAAGCTGCTTCTTCTATCAAAGAGATAAATAGGGCATTCCTTCCATGCCTATTCTTCAATGGAAGGTGCTCCATCCTCCTTAGATGTCACCAGCCCTGCCTGGGCGAGGGAGGGAAGAGATGGCTAGTAGGGATTTAAGAGCAGTAAGGCGAGCTATCGTTGTAAAGAAGAAAGTGTCTTTCAAAACTTTTTCTTCCAAAAGAAAAGTACTACTTTCGTTTTGGTGATTGAATGAGGAAATAGGGAAATGAACTCTTTAGTTTAATGAGCGTGCTCGAACCGACTAAATAGAAAAACCATGTTTACGAAAAATAGTAATTTTATCTGGCTCTTTTTCCTGTACTAACTCGAATAAGCGGTGGATCACTATGCTTTGGCCGTTTTTTTTTTCAACAAAAGCAGTGCGAATCTATGAGTGAAAGCTCGAAGAAAGGGCACAGGGTCTCTAGTCTGGAAAGCGAATCAGCCCTTATGGGGATGCACGCTACGGAATAAATCCCGTTTGCCTTTCTGAAGATATATTTCTTACTTCTAGAGTGAAAAGTTTTTCACTACTTTATCTTTATCTTTATCACATGTTGTAATGTATTGTAAAGCATCTTGGAAAGCCCTTGATATGCTTTCTTCCTACTTGCCCGCATCAGAGCAAGCAGAGGTGGAAACAGCAAAGTCAAAGGTCAGATATAGCCTTCCCGCGCGGGATCGCCCTAACTAGTCATAATGGTATGCTGGGTATCGATGTCTTACTTAAGCTGGTGGAACGTAGTGAAGGAGAGCTTCCTTTCTCTCTCTCTATGAAGCTATAGATCATCTATCGGAGAAATAGGTCTTGCTGCCTCCTTTCCTTCTCCAGCTTCGGTCTCGCTCACGGATCTCAAGAGACTAAGAATCACGAATGTGCTTAGGTCCCTCCTCACACTCTTTGTAGTACCTCCAGTCTCCTCTACTAAATCATTCTCTTCAGCAGTATCAGGTGCCAAGGAATCCTTGTATTCGGTAAAAAAGCTATGCTAAGAATCAGCATATCCCTTGCGCAAGCAAGAGCGATTTATTAAATAAATCAAGGATTCTTGTTAAATATAAGAAATCAAAGTATTACACGCCAATATCCCTTTTAATCTATAATCAGGGGATTCATTCTTACTATAAGTGTTATGAGATCAAGTAGGCATGAGATAGAGGGTTTTGGTTGTAGCAGAAGCACCCTTCTTGGTTCTCCGTGCTAGAGTATCACTACGTTTGGCTTCATTTGTCAACCTTCTAATCCCTTGTCCTATAAGGGAAGGGATTATACCATGTGGCCTGCTATTCTATCTTAAGGGGAAACCACTCACTCTCTTGACTATCCTCCGTAAGGAGATTTGTATGAATGAAGCATCAACCAATGTTAATAGCCAGTTGTTGGATCAGAATAAACTACCCCAGTTCAGTCTTCTTTCCTCGTTCGGAATAGAGATCCAATACCTGCTTTCATAGAGCGGCAATAGCGAAGTACTCTTAAGATAAGAAGCATCTCGATGCGATGCCAAAACTCCTCTACATGCGCGCGGTATGAAGATCGAAGTAGCTCCTAGTCTAATGGAAGCCCGAGATCTTGATCCTAACCTACTCGTCTATGGTCCGGTAGACTTGTTGGCCACTTTGTGAGGTGCTACCTTTGATGCCAAGGATTATCGACGATCTGCTCATACTCATGGTATAGCTGCTGATGCTAAGTCTATCTATGTAGTGGATGTAAAGAAGCAAGTCGCACAACACTTCTCTAGTCTATCTAATGCTGGTGCAGCTTATGGATCGGCAGAGCACTATGCGACAAAAGTTCGGGCGAATCCGTGACACTAATGAAGTCATGGATAACCTGAACGTACAAATCTGCACCAGCGCGTAATTCCGAAATACATATCCTGATGCTGGTGATACATACGATCTCTCTGATGGCCCGAGGTGAGGGTTGTATATAGTTAGCCCTATATGTATCCTCTCAGGTATCTCCCTCCCCATACCTATACAGACATAGACTACCTAGAGTTAGAGTATTTGGGTATTGCTATCCCTACGCAATGTGTTGACTCGGTTTCCTTCCTGTGGTCATTGCTCTGGTAATCAAACATTAACATGACACTCTCTATCGTACTCTTTCTTCTCGGTATCCTAGGATTCGTCCTCAACCGAAAGTAGATAGATCATCCTCATGCTGATCTCAATTGAAATCATGCTGCTAGCTGTGACAGTACTAGTGATTGTAAGCTCATTCTCATTCGATGATATCGTAGGACAAACATCTAGTATCTACATCATCGCTATTGCAGGTGCAGAATAAGCTATAGGTATAGGTATTCTTGTAGCATATTACCGTCTACAAGGAGAAATTTAACTAAGCTAACATGTATCGTCCTTCGGGCCCTAGGGTCTATTCTGACTCTCCCTATGCTAGGTGCAATGGGTGCAGGACTCCTTGGACGTAAGGTAAGAAAAACTGGTGCACATATTATTACTTGTGTAGCTATGTGTACAACAGCTCTCCTATCTTACGTAGCATTCTATGAAGTGGGTCTATCAGGATCACCTGTATCAATTCGACTTGGTAGCTGAATCGATTCAGAATGGCACAGTTGACTGAGGATTCCTATTCGATAGCCTAACCGCTCATCGAAGACCTCGCTGTAGTAACTGTATAAGCACTAGTACACATCTTCTCGTTAAGCTATATGATATGGCAGGAGATACACACAACCAACGATTCTTCTCAGACCTCTCTATGTTAACATTCTTTATGCTTGTGCTCGTAGCTGGGGACAACTACCTAATTATGTTCCTAGGTTGAGAAGGTATCGGGGTAAGCTCATACCTACTAATCAACTTATGATATACACGACTCCAAGCTAACAAGTCTGCTATTAAGGGCGGCCCTTACTGTGAACCTAGTAGGTGACACATTCCTTAGCGTAGGATTCTTTGCTATGCTATTCCTATTCGGTAACCTAGACTATGCAACAGTATTAAGTATCGTATACTAATGAATATGCACTGACAATCACTGGACTACTATTCCTATTGGAACCATCCATTGCGATGTCTGCCTGATCGAACTCGCCCTCGGAGGAAAAACTCTCCTCTTTCCACTCAAGTATGTTGCACCGTATCTGGTGTGGTATCCTCTCTTTTGATATTTATGCTTACGAAAGCCCATATTGTAAATAAAGAGCACTTCTTCCTTATCCTTATCCTTATCCTTAGTAGCTTGATTGCTGTTACACCTGTACTGCGGATCTTTACTATACTATGGCATTGGTCAATTGAAATCGTAAGAGGTTGAGAAGATCCTTTTCTCATCTGATGCTTTGTTGTTTGCTCCGAGACTCATAAGAGGTGAAAGAACACAATGTTACTACCGGATTTCAAGTGAGTGTACCGGTCTTGTCACTACAGATGGTAGTTGCCGAACCCATTGTTGAACACGCAGCCTTCTTACCGAGAAAAAACAAAATGCTAGTTCTAACGAACAGCGTTTGTCCCATCGACGAAGGCTAATGAGACTTGCCTTTCTTTGCCCTTGATTCTACTATAGATATAGATATAGATATAGATATAGATATAGATACGGTGCTGCAAATTCGCAAGCTGATCCTAATCCTAAGTATAAGTCAAAGTATAAGTCAAAGTAAAATCTTTGTCTCAAACCATCCCAGCAAGAGGATGCGCCTAGCGCTAGTTGCTCAATCCCTTGCTTGTTTGTTTTCATAAAAAGAATGGTTCTTTTATGCAATTATGAACGGGCAGGCCTCTTGTGGATTCCTCCAACTCCATGAATGAAGGGGGGAGTATGAGGAAGGCCGATTTTCTTTCTATATGAAGATGAAAAAAGGATCAGGGTCAAACATTTCTGACTTTTGTTGAGTATGACTGAATGAGGAAGAGCTCCTTATGTGGTATCACTTTACCACCATCTGAAATGCGCGAAACTCCGATTGGTGGAAGCCAGTCCATGAAGATTCTCCCTTCTCTTACGTGAAATTCCCCTCTTTCGGTAAGCATCCAGTATCTCAGCAAATGAACATTTCTCTAAGCTTATCCTGTAGCTTATACGTCGTTTGAAAGCTGCTCCAAGGATCCAACGAATAGCTAAGGTTTGTTGACGATCCCTGGCTACAATCCCAGGAACATCATAAATAGTACCTGCGACTCCTACTTTGACCACTTCGCATATTGGCTTTATATTATCTACGGCGTCAACCATAAGTTTGATTACATCGCGTTCAGTTCGAGCTAGGCGGTGAAAAGTTTTATAAACAATAGCACGAACTCTCGTTCTTTTACCATCGATCATGCGAAAGTTTACCAATTTCTTGATCAATTCTTTTTGCTCACCATCAAAGTCCCCCATATAGCTGAGAATTTCCGAGCAATTGGAAGCCGCTTTCGATGACGAGGCCGATAAATTGATATTACGCGATCGTTACTGTCCATCTTTTTCAGCTCTGCTCCCAAAAGAGAAAGGAGACTTAAAGATCAATATGTGGGCGTAGGTTTTTCCAACGAAACGAAAAAAAGAACATTCGAACAAATAGACTTGATTCCATGACAAAACAAAATGCTAGTTCTAACGAACAGCGTTTGTCCCATCGACTTTACTTTGGCCAATGATACTACTACTACTATATACTATATACTATATACTATATACTATATACTATACGCGTTTTCTGAGGAGCAACATGAGACTTGATTTTCCGTTGGTTTTTCTATTTTCTAACGAAAGTATTAATTAATATGCAGGATAATATAAATGGTTGGTTTTGTTCAATACTTAGGTATAGGTAGGGCTGACTACGCCACCTCAGCAGCTGGGACTGGAATTGCTTACAATGCATCTGGCCACTGACTGAATTCGAAGTAGGGCCAGTGTATAAAGACCGGCTTATCTCTCTTAAGACTTAGTCCACTTTCTACTAGAATCAGATTTTCTAGTTTGCAAGCAGGTGTGCCAGCTGTAACAAAAACTTACGGCTTAGGTGGATTTCTTTAGTCAGTCTATAACTCAGGCTTTTCTTTATAGGACTCCCACACAAGTAAGTAGCTAGCTAGCTGGTATTGCCAAAGCCAAAAACACTGCTGCATTCGAAAAGGCGAACCGCGCGGACCCGACTTCTTCCTTTTATGCTGAAACTAGCCGCCGGGGGAAAAGAGCCCGGAAGGGTAAAAAAAACAACTAGAAGCCATTGGGCTATTACTGCTACAGCGAGATATTGCCTGAAAGAGTTATCCCAAAAGAAGGTTCTTCTGAAACGAGTGCTCAAGCCAACAAGCAAACGTATACTTGATTTTCTTCTTTTCTTGCAGCATTCCTAAACTCAAAGCTCTATATTCTATTCTTACGCTTCCAATATTCTCTTCCAAAAGCAATAGGTTGTCGACAGAAGTCAATGAAGCAACGTTTGAAAGAAACAACACTTCTTTCTCAATTTCCACTTTAGATAGGAGAGTCTGGTCCTTATATGAAACTGGTATGCCAAGTGGAATTCTGAGTACGGTTGTATAGGACTGCTTTCAAGATAGCGAGCAAGACCTACTCTCCTGGAATGGGGCTAGTCAAAAGAAGACACCTTGATAAGGATTTGCTAACCTCTGACTCCCTTTCACTTCATATTGGAATATATGAAACTCTCAAAGATGTGCTTTCACTTTGATGACAAGATTCTCATCACGTACTTACTCTTACATAGCTCAATCAATCTGCTAGAAAGCTCTGCTCAGAATGAATTTATGGGGTATTAGCCACAGCAAGTATAAAATAAGTTTCTTTGGAAAGCAAGAACGAAGTAGGCGAGGAAAGGCATACATAGGTCAGAAAAGTATGCATGGTCGTCACGGCACGGGTAAGGATTCTCATTCCAGCATTCTTGGGTCTAGTTTTGTTTGGACTTGGGCTTAGATGTAGTGGGTTCTTGGGCCACAGCTTTACCTATCAAAACCTTCGAAGGAGCATTAGTCTTTGACACATCAATCAACCCGGCGTAGGAGCATGGGATTTGGACACATCAGCACCAAACCAGTTGTTGAAGTGGAGTATGAGCTTCTATCCAATCGAAAGAAGAAGCAAAGGCTTTTCGGTAAAGTATCCGTTTTTTAGTGGTCCTTGCATTCACTCCTCCAAGGAGGTGGTAATTCATCCATAGTACGTACGCCTATCTATGGAAAAGTTCTTTTGTTGCTTCAGCTGTCAACGCATTCTCAGCCCCTGCATAATGTTTTTATTAATAAGCTCTCTATCGGCCGAAAAGGTCTTCTTTAGACCAGCGGATGGATAAGGCTTAGTTTTGTGCTTTTCACCTTCCACCGGCTTCGAGGCAAAGATATCCGGGGCCCTATTCTTATATTCACGTTAATGAATGGATGGGTAGCACGGAAAAGTAAGTGCTAACAAGATGAAAGGATTGTCCAATACACATACATACCAGTTAGAAGAGGGAAGGGTGGCCTCAGCTGTCGGAGCCAAGCATCGGATGTACTTCCTCGATGAAAAGGCACTGGATAGCGATAGACGTACGATTTCAATCAATTCTCTAGGGGCCCTGGAGAATTGATTGAAACAAGTCAAGTATTGGCGTAGTCATATACATATATCGTCCTTGGCTCGTAGGCGTAATTCGTATTCGTATTTGTTATTAATTTCTTTACTACGTCGTAGGAATATCTCTAAATAGGAATCGTATGTACATGTTTCGTATTGTGATAAAGCACCTATGCCGCTAGAAATAGTAGCGCCTTAAAGAAGGCGTTATTTACAAGATGGAATAGTGCTACGTCATAAGCAGAAAGACCACAAGCCATAAATGGGTTACCTAGCCACATAATTACAGACAGGGACCCAACTCTTAGGCCAGTCCGAAGGGCATTGATGGAACAAACAAAGGTAGAAGATCTTGATTCTCTGCAATTCGGCTTCAACCCGATGGAGCTCTCTTCAAAACATATCTTTCGGCGTCAGTCTTTCCTGCCTTACCTTAACCCCGCTTTCACGTGGCGATTCGGTATGAGGTTTCTCTGATCTGTTTACGGTATTCTTGAAGCTTTCTTTCTTGGTCACCGGACAGAGTGAGAACTGCTCTGCTTGCTTTCTTTCCCTAGCACACACTTAGTAGATAGTAGGCACAACTCCGCTAAGAGCTCATCGAACTTTACTTGTAGAGTGAGACCTGTGCTCGATATGGTTCATTTCAGTGCTCTTTCTCTCGGTATGGTTCACCACATGCCTGTGATCTCTCTCAAGCTAGGTATCGGAGAAGTCCGTCATGGAATTGAAGTGGTAGAGTGGTAAGTGGGCGTACGGTCTATGTATTTCTTATCAGTGGCATTAGTTCCTTTTCATTCTCTAGATAGATGAACAAGCTTCTCTTTATATTATAGAATAGAAAGGATCAAAAGGGCTCTCTCATCTCCTATTTGTTTGAGCCATTCATTATAGTGGTGGTGCCGGGAAGGCAGCTTAGCACTCTAGTCCTTTTGAGTAAGGAATTGTAGCACGGGCAGGCAAGAGACAACCTAGCGAACTGAAACATCTTAGTATAGTATAGTATAGTAGAGAATTTGGCGTTGCCACATAAACATATAAGTAAGGTTGTGGACCAACTATCCGGCATAGAGGGAAAAAAAAGCAGTGTGCCTTCTACTCATCGCCCAATGGGTACTCGACCGACTTCAATTGGTTCACGATGTGGTTGAACTCGCTTATCGGCGAGGTACTTTAGGCCATTTTGAGGAGCCGACGCAGGGCAGGGCAGGAGATGAAGTTTGTTTGAACTAAAGGGCGAAAGCTATATATAAATATACCGAAATGAAAGAACTGCTGTTATTAGCAATTGAAAGTTGGGGAAATCGCTCAGTTGGTTAGAGTGCTGGCTCTGGGAATCCACGGATCACGCCACACTCGGACAGTTCGCCCATTGCCAATATGCCAGATGATGGATTCCTTGGTTTTAGTTAGTCGCTGCTCTTTCTATGGCAGTGGTTGATCCTCTCGTCGTGGGTCGGTTTAGTCATTAGCTCGAGAGGACAGGGGAGAGATAGGAGACAATCTATGTAACCTTAGCCTACCCCAATAGTAAGTATCGGAAAAAGGACTCCTTCTCGAAAGAGATAGGCAGTCATCGCATTATCTACTTGATTATGATATTTATTTTTATCCAACGGATAATGCAAATCGCCTATAAATTAAAGTGAAAGTTCAGTACGAACTGGTAGAGCGAGAGCAGCTAGTTTAGAAGGAAAAGAAAAAGGGCGCCTACTCAGTGGTAAGTTAGGTCATTCCTTTCCGGCTATCAGAAAAGAGTATGATCGAGGGTCCCATAAGGCAAAGGGAAGGTGCTCCCCCGACCTACTACCCTCGGAGAGATTCCTACGGTTGCAATGGTGAGTTGTGAACTTTGTAGAGCTTCGTTCTAGTTCCATCATTTTTCTGCATTCTTTCTAAAGTGCTAGTTTCCTCTATTTCTAATATCAGAGTAACACGGGAATTCTCTCTGGGAATCCGCTCCCCCTGCTTGCTTGTATTGGGCATTTGGCAGAGGCAGGTTCTCCATCATTAAGAGGCTTCTCACTTTGGTATCGATATGCGTCTGAACTCCTCCACTCTTTCACTAGGGGTACACACAACTCTGGACTTGTGCAGCTAATAGATTACTTTCTCAAAACAGCCTATTTTGGAGGAAATGCCCATGGGAATACGGTTCTTGGGATACCACAGGGGAGTACCATCTCACCGGTCCTTATGAACAGCTTTCCCCACTGAATCATTAGATCACCCGCTTATGTTCCCTAGTTGTCCAGGTGTGACCTAGTTTGCTTAGTAAGTATGGAAGGACAAAAGACGAGTACAGATGACTACTATTCTCCGGCAGAAAGTCACTCATTTCCTCTTAAAGGTCCCAAAGATATGAGTAAAAAACTCTTCCAAATCAAAGATTTGCCTATTCTTCGTAGTACGAGAATACTCTTACTTCTCATTGACACAGACGAGAAAGAAGTAAGTAGAATAAAGGAAGAATGTTAGTATAGTAAAAGGAAAAGAAAAATCCATTATATATGCTATATCTCATTCACTGAGTAGTGCAATAAGCAACTATTCGTTGACACCAACTCACTTATACTTGAAGACAGGAACATAGTAAAGTCAGCTAATCCATTGACACATTCTCTATTCTAAGACAAGAAAAAAGAGTAACTGAAGAATAGTACTCTTTCTATTGTTCATTTCCTATGAATCTTTCTTCATTCACTTCATTGAAAAGATATTGTGCATTTACCTAATTTCCTGTCATAGATAGTCTAGTGAAGCTAGCTTACTAATGCCAAGAACTACTACTCACCAAAACCTATCCTTACTAATACACGGCTATATGATATTCTTATTTATTATTCTATTTCTATATTTACTCATATTCTAGTTTCGTAAAGCTATACTTTAGAGAAGGAAAGAGAGATTCTAGGACCACTTGCCCATAAGAATAAGACCGAACTTAACTACCTGTAACTGCCCCAACTGCCCATGTGTACTAACCCCCCGAAATCACTTTCCCTACTGCTACGTTGAAATGAAAATGCCCGCCTCCAATCCGCTTAGTTAGACCAGACTCTCAGACATATGATTGTTGAGTTAGCCAAGTGAGGGGTTCGTTCAGCCCGTCAATAAAGCTATTCTCGGTATAGAAATAGATAAGAAGAGCTCCAATTAGGGGCAGGCGCAATAAGGAAGGATTGACGAGACCCACCGGAACTTCAACTTTCAGTCTTCTATACGTTACCTGCCTGGAAACATGTTGGGTCGTGTCTTAACATTCCGTTCTAAGAAAGATTCCACCTCTCCTCGACTACCGAGAACCAGCCTTCTTTCTCCAGCTAGAGGAGAGAGGTTTCTTTCATGTTATATTCAAAAATTGAATACCCTCATGTCTTTACTATACTATGTGTACAAATCCGGCACTTAAAGCGGTACTCCCTCCCTAGGGAATGAATGCACGTCCAATTAGAAACTCCCCTCCCTACGTGGGACCTATCTTCCTAATGCCTTGCTTCAACTACTACTTAGAGTTCTCCAACGGACCTGTAGATATGGTATCTAGTTTGCTTTGAATAAATCAAGTTGTAAGAAAGTGATCTATCTCATAGTTCTCCATACCCAAAACCATTTATTTCACTGCAAAGACGAGTACGACAAGAAGAGAGGAGTAGTACAAAAGACCCATATCATAGAAGAGTGAGACCTCCATAAACTCTTACCTATCCCAATAGACACATGACCTAGCCTAGCCCCCACCGCCCTATTTCCTGTACCCACGTTCTTTCAATGCCAATACTGCTACTCATACATATGAGACGGCAGAAAAATGGGCGAGAAAAAACATATCTACTTTACTAGACTAGTAATACCAAGTAACGTAACGATTCTAGTTTTATTAGACTCCTTACAAGCCCTATTTTTTACAAGTCATAGAGTCATCCGCCCTGTTTTCCTCCTATGCTTCTCTATTCCTATCAATAAGCCCTTCTCCCGATATTCCTATCAAGAAGAACTCTCTCTGCCTGGCTTTGCTAGCTTCGTTCTCCTTACCATAAAGTCTATTTATTATATTATTGGATCCGACCTGTGAGAAACCAATCGGAGTTCCTACATTGGTATTACTAGTTGAGCCTATATGAGCGTACGTTGGATACGGTGCAGTTATATAAGCTAAGAAAGAGCTGCTTATAAAACCTTCTAATATACTGATCGGTGGCTAGGTCATTGGTGCTTCTGCTTTTCTTGCCTCCAACCATGCGGTACAAGCTCAGATATCTTTAGATTGAGCTAAGTGATATCGCTAGGCAACCCCAGCGAACTTCCAACCTAGATCAGTCCTAGAAGTTCGTTGCTCTGATACCGAATCACGGAAGAAGAAGAAAAAGCCATTTAAAGACCCAAATATTCAGTTATATCTTATAGCAGTCAGTGGAAAAATGATCATCGGTTCACGGATTGTTTTCACTCTGTTCTTCGCTTGAATGGAAGATCCGACCTGTGAGAAACCAATCGGAGTTCCTACATTGGTATTACTAGTTGAGCCTATATGAGCGTACGTTGGATACGGTGCAGTTATATAAGCTAAGAAAGAGCTGCTTATAAAACCTTCTAATATACTGATCGGTGGCTAGGTCATTGGTGCTTCTGCTTTTCTTGCCTCCAACCATGCGGTACAAGCTCAGATATCTTTAGATTGAGCTAAGTGATATCGCTAGGCAACCCCAGCGAACTTCCAACCTAGATCAGTCCTAGAAGTTCGTTGCTCTGATACCGAATCACGGAAGAAGAAGAAAAAGCCATTTAAAGACCCAAATATTCAGTTATATCTTATAGCAGTCAGTGGAAAAATGATCATCGGTTCACGGATTGTTTTCACTCTGTTCTTCGCTTGAATGGAATTCTTCTTCTGCCTAGCTTTTGGTTCTCTTTTAGGATCGTCACGTTATACGTTACTCTTTCGTGCCGTAGTTACTCACTGGGGATGAAAGCCAAGAACTAAACGATCAAGAAAGAGGCAAATGAGAAAGAAGAAGGAGCAGGGTCTCGTGTCCACTAAGAAAGCAGACAGTCCAGTCTAGCATCTCTATATCTAATTGAGTGGAATAAAAACACATTATCGAAAGAGTTCTTTCGAGAAATTATGATTCAGACGAAAGTGGTCAGTTCTGTTCTATTTGAATCTGAGCCGCGGAATCAGCATCTACCCAATCCTCAGTCGTACAATGAAGGCTTTAAACCAAATAAGTTAGAGGCAGCAGTGAAACAAGAAATTACCGAGCGAGCACCAGGCTTGGGAATATGTTGAAAGATGGAAATGCAGAGAAGAGGTAAGAGGAAATTATACAGGCTTGCCTACAATCCCTTTCCTTGTCAGAAAAGCAATTTCACCCCTAACTTAAGATGCTTACCTACCACTACTACTGGCTGGAGGCAATGGCTTTAGGATATGCCCTGACCGAGCTACGTATCTTTCCTATGGGTGGGTGAAAAATAAAAGTACTAGGAAGAAATGTGCTTTTTGTGCGTGCTTTTTTTCTAGCAAAAGTGCTGCAATAGAATTTTTAAAAAGCTTTATTTAAAAGAAAAAGTATCATTCGCAAAGCTAAACAAAGTAAAGTAGAGAAAAGGGGGTCATCCCCTTGGCCAGACTGAGCATCAAGCCAGCCAAGAAGTCAAAGCTGAGAAGGAGTGACTCGCATGAGTCAACACTTACTACTCAGGTCCGGTAGAGCAATCTCAAATTATCATATAGAAAGAAACTCTCGACGGGAGGAGTAGTTTCAAATAGAAGTGAAGTAAACAGATTCAAGTTAGCCCAGTGTAGATCCTTGGAAAAGCAGTTCAAAGCAAAGGTTTTGTTATTGAAAGCACTACTTTTACATATACATATATATGAAGATGAGTTTTATCAAATCCTGTGGTGACTTCCCAAGCCAAGGTAAAAATGTGAAGTAAGGATTTCCCATATATATGAAACTAAAATGAACCCTCCTCGGCTAAGGTTGAATCAGATATAGAAGAAGCGGAAGCAGGAAGCTGAAGGATATCCGTAGCGAATGAGGAATAGGACATGCATGTGAGCTAGCGAAAAGGGAATAGCACATTCTCTAGGGTTCGTATCAAGCGCTAGCAAATGGAGAGGGTCAATCGAATCCGTATCCTCGAGCGCTGGGTCTGTCCTCTAATGAGGAGCTCCTTGCTTTTTTGATCCGTGAATCCGGATCTGTACCTTCATCTGAAAACTATTCGCCGGTTGTCCGCATTCCTCTCCTCGAGCGAAAGGTGTTCCCACGCAATCGCTATCGCTGTTCCTACGACGTAGTCAATACGCATTGGAATAATGGCATCCCCTCCACCGTAGTAAAGTAAGAAGTAACGGGTCTACGCCCAGCTTCCTTGTTCGGTTCTGGTTACGGGAACGGTTGACTTTCGAAATAAAATACCCTTCTTCCCCGTTTTGCAAATTCACCTAGAGCTAGCGAAGCGAGTCCGTTTCCAGCGATGAAGAGCTTTTTTATTTAATGAAATATTGGTCTACGCCCTCCTTTGATGCCCAGAGGAAGAAAAGCGAAGGAAAGAATACTATCTATAACTATAACTATAAGGGAAGGGAAGGGAAGGATATTGATAAAAAATAGGAAATGGAAGTAGATGAGCGTCTGTCAGGTGCTTGTTGACATTTATATTGGAAAAGAGCTTTCGGTTCTATTCCTTTTTAGTTTTAAGTAAAGGCTTTTTATCGACGAATAAATAAGCTCTTTCTACTTTGCCTTAAAAGCTCGTCCTAAGGAAAGCAATTTGAACTTGCTTGAGAAGATAGCAGAAGTTCTAGTTATTACAGCTAAAGTGATAGCAACTCATGAACGAAGTGCTCGACCATAGATAGGGAACGAGCGGAAAAAAAGTAGCGAGTGGAGCCATAGAAGAAAACTTTTTTCTTTAGGTCAAGGTGATAGCAAACCATTTTTACAATGGCA